>NC_133488.1:18273306-18290370 GCF_025370935.1 Choristoneura fumiferana
AACGCTTATTCGTTTAACAATGAACGTAAATGTAAATGATTATGGTAACTAACTAATTGAATAGCTTATGAATATGAGCAATAATCGTTTTACGATCCTATGCACCCCTTCAAACTCTTTATTGAAGCCCCTCACGATCTTAACTTAGAATTGCATACGCTGAACTCATTAAAAGCTTAATGACTTAATCAATTGTAAGGTTTTATACGGAAACTGAATGAAAGTCGATTATGATCGCTAAAGCTGACGTTGTTTTGGCGCAGTTTTTTTCCAGAGCACATCTTTAAAAAAACTGTGCATATAAGGCAAGTGTCTCCATCAATAATGACCGCATGTCAATAAATTTACGTCAAACCGCTGGACCATCTCATTAGTTCAGTCCACGTCTATGTTACAGCTAAGGACACAGAAAAAGCGAGGACGTCGCTTTGAAATCAGTAATATGTCGTATTATCGTCCGATTTGTATGCGTTATCACGATCATCACTCGTATGCAAATCTGTTTTATTCGCAATACCTGTTATTTGCACCTCGGAATTCATTGTTTCAAGATTTACGATAGCGGTACAGTTCCGTTCCGTTGCACTTACATTAGAAATCATCAGTTTATCTTTTTAAAAAATCTGTTGTCTATATATATTACAACAACATTGAATAACAGCCCATCTTTAGACAGAGCTAGTCAGTACACTGTTACTTTCAGAAATTTTTAAGTAACCAACACACATACATTTAAAATAATATAAGTAGATTTTTTCTAGTTAGGTATTTACATAATATCATCATCAGATTTCTTAATAAAATACCTACGCGTGCGTGGCATAGGATAGGATGGCAAACGTCAAACGAACAATTGGATTGGATTACCTGAAAGTAAGCGTGCAATATATACCCATGGCCAATTGGACACTTGCAACAGAGAGGATTTGCAGAAACGTTGCCAGCCTAGAGGTCTGAGATTAATTAACTCATGTGCCAGTAAGTACCTTAATTCTAAGTTTGTCTACTCTTCACGCCGCAACATGACCTAGCATACAACATACCTGCTTTTAAGCATAGAAATCTTCGTCATACTATGCTATTACATTGCAGACTTACTTTAGTCTACTTTATCTATTTAGTCAAAGTGACTTAACATCTATAAAGACCAAACCTTTTACGCAATAAGAAACTAACGAATCTTACAACTAAAAGCAAGTAAGCTAAGTATGCAATCATGCATTTCTTCTATTTTTAAATGCATTACAATAAGGTAAAAATGTACGTACAGCTCTATTACTCGCTCTCTTCGAAGTCACATGGCTCGCGTTCGTTTGAAAGTTTAGAACTCCTGTGTTTTGTTAACTTTTACGACGTTCCACAACATTTATCACAGTTTATAACAGATTCGAGTTGAATTGGTCACTTTTAGGAAAGTTTCGCGCACAGTTTCATTTAGTGTTATTGTTTTCGTGGCGATGTTTAGGCCGATCCGATTGCGTGGTGACCGCGCAACAGCAGAGTACGTGACGCCGGGCCGCGCGCGCGCTCTCGATTGAGTTGTGTTGTGCGTTGTGCGGCGTTGGTTCGGTTGCCTCGCACTCGCCGGTCCCGCCAGATGACAGCTTCATTCTTCCCTTCCCTTCCCTTCGTTCCCTTACATTCCCTTCTCTCGCGCTCGCCTCACTCAACGGAATAGATACGTTTTTATTTTATTTCAGTCGAGTACCAACCGGTCCATCAATGTTCGAACTGTCTTCGGCTCTACGGGGTATTCTGATAAATAAATGATTAATGCAGGTACGTATTTCGGTATACTGACATGTAAAATAACCATGTGAAAATTAAATGGATGCTTCTTACAAAACTAAAAAAATATTTGGTAAGTTTTAACTAAAACTCCGGAATCGATGTCCGTCCATATCGCGTGTAAAAATGTAAAAATGAAGAACGAAGTGTGTATGAACCTTTTTCCTAATGTCATTGCCCAGATTAGGTAGATCTTCATTTATTTTGTTTAATTGGCATAGCGTGAAATGTAACGTCGCACTGAGTATCCGATTATGTATTTATTAACGCCTTGCCGCTCTTAATTCTGAGTAGGTACGTAGGCACAGAAGCTATGGCCCGGAGCCAGCAAGGGCTATTGTCTCTAAGGTCCGTTTTGGCCCGACTCGGAACCACAACGAGTTCTCGAGAAAGCCATTATTATTAAGACCTTCGGCCGTCGAGCCGTATTTTTTGTTCGCCTCGGTCAATGTTTGTAGTGTTTAAAAAAAGTTTATTTTAAAATTGCGTTGATTGAGTTGTTACGGCCTTGCGGCGGGGAATAATTTTATGCTTTTGCCTCCGCAGTTGGTTGCGGAGATAGCGAGTGGTTTATTATACTCAATTAATTTTTGCTATTTTGCTAATTGGTTGACGCACGAGTTACAATTATAGCTTTTGATGTGTTATGATTTCATTGCACGATCTTAGTGTAACGTCTCGATCGCGTTCGCGTTAAAATCTCAATTTGTATGGAAACACGAACAGCGCCTCTAGCGGAACTTTTGCGAGGTTGCTGATGTGATAACGACATTTCAAAAGATGTTCCTTTTCTGATTAAAACCAGAAGGGGAGTATCAGCATGTAAAATACATACACGCATTTAATTATAGGTAGGCACTTATTGTACATACTGCAGCAAAACTAAAGGCCCAAGAGCACTTATGGTGCCCGTAGACCCAAGTCAGGCAATTAAACAACGTAGAATTTAGATTAAAAATATTATTTATTAATTTTAAACCGCAAAATAAAGGGAAAAATAACAAACTCAATATAATTTTTATAAAAAAAACCGAAAGTTATACAATAAAATCACAGTAAAGGAACACGTGTTGCGAGACGGAACGGAAAAGGAAAGGAACGGAAAGGATTATGAACAGTGAAAAGGAATTGAAAATTTATAAGGTTAAGCCACGCAAAATTTTCTAACCGAATAAGACCCAATAAAACTTAGGAGCGCTTGTGCGAAGCCTCGATTTGAATTTTGAAAATTAATGTCCAAGTATAAATACGCAAGGTACTCAAAAATATAGAGCAAAAATAACCCTATCCAGTAAATCCTAACTGTAGAGAACTAGTTCGGGTACCTACATGCATACATATACCTAGCAACTAGCCTACAGCTTGGGGGAAAATAACATTACTCACACTGAAGAAATTTCTAAGTACATACCTTAAGTATAAATTACAAGTACTAATATACTAAAAAAAGGTTTAGCGCAAACAGTAAAACTCGGCACTCATCAAAATGCGTAATCGAACCAAAGCGGGATTCATTAGGTATCCTTTCCACTTGCACGGAACCCGAATGCCAGCGTAGAAAAACCACAGACCAGTGGAAGAAGCGCACTCGTATCCTCCGCGGTCAAGCGGACGGGAAATCCAGGCAGTTGATGCCTACATCAGGTAGGTCGGGGTAAGGGTCGGACTGGAAAGAAATTTATAAATTAGCCCACAACAAAGCAAAAAAACCCAACTTACACGGCCCTAGGCAACAACGAAATAAAAACTTCTCATACCAGCCTATATACGTCCCACTGCTGGGCACAGGCCTCCTCTCAGAATAAGAGGGCTTGGGCCATAGTTCCCACGCGGGCCCATTGCATTGCAGTGCGGATTGGGAAATTCGCACGCACCATTGAATCGCTTCGCAGGTTTGTGCAGGTTTCCTCACGATGTTTTGCTTCACCGCAAAGCTCGCGGTAAAGGGTCTAGCAGGTTAAGCGAACTAGAAGTGCCCCCAACGACGGATCTGGTCATTCTTTCAGGTGGTGTACTGGCAAGTCCTAAGAACACTCTATGCTTAATATCAGTCTTCGATCTTCTTTTGTTTTTGAGTTATTCAGGATAATGTAAAATCATCAGCGTATCATTGAAAGTGGCATATTTTGTAAACTGTTCAAGTTAGATTAACCAAACAAAATAATATTTGACAATAATAAAATAGGCTACAAAATACATATTTTTAACCCGCATCATTTCCTTATACTTCATTATGTAAAAAACATTTTATTTGTTGAGGTAAATTTTTTATATTGACAACAAACAATGATAACAACAAATCAAATAGACAGGGTTACAGCCAGTATTGTTATAGAGTAGAAGTGTTTGCTTAAAACCTCTTCTAACATCCTCCCTTTTTGGCAAACTCTATCTACAGTGTTAGGCCAATTAACCCACTAATAAATGCCAATCTAGGCTTAAAAATAGCTTTTGTGAGAATATCTGCACATTGATATTCTGTGGGAACATATTTAACTTGCAGCTCTTTGTCTGTTACAAGTTCTCTGACATAAAAATGCCTTATCGCAATGTGCTTCGTTCTTCTGTGCATTTCTGTGTTTTGTGCAAGTTTTATAACTGCATCATTGTCAATTTGTAGAGTTGGGATATTTTTCAGTGTGAGAGGCGATAAGTCAAACCACTAGGCCACCACGGATAAAAACTTACCCGATGAAAAATCGGCAATGCTCATAAAGTATGGATAAAGTGCCCTTTAGCACGGGCGTGCAGGAAAAACATCGAAAATTCGAAGTTAAAAGGTTGTGGCCCAGCGGTACTTTCACAAAATGACACCGCAAAGCACTGGTAAAACAGCACAAACACCAAAACTGATCACTGGAGACTATTATAATAAAAAAATCACTTCAATAGAGATGTATGCTCCGCAGTTCCGCACTCAGCAACAAATGTTCAAGGAATTAATCCGAAACAAAAACGCCGAAAGAACTATCAAACACAGAATTTAAATTTCAATATTCAAACGAAAAACCAACTCATACTCAAAATCCCATATACGGGACTTATCACGCTATTTTTGTTGTTGTTGTTGTTTCTTTAAAAAAAAATATGGCTCTGTCCATTCGAGGACAAATTTTGCCAGTGTCTAGAAGTTTTGCCGTTATTTTTATTTTTATCAGTGAGAATCACGAAAGTTTAAAACGTCAAAAACAACTACCTACATAGCATTAAAACGTTAACAGCCAGCTGGGCTACTCCGAAACTCGAAACTTGAAGTTCGTGTCGTGCGGTCCCTCTGACACTTACACTGTTTGATACGAGAGCGAGAGGGACCGCATGACACGAACTTCGAGTTACGTGTTTCGTAGTAGCCTTGCAGCTCAAAACCAGCCAGTGAAAACGCCTGGAAAACAACCGAAAAGTATGCAACACGATACACTCATGCAGCGTTGTAATGCTGCAATCAAAGAGTATTAGTAACAATATAGATGGCTGCAATACATACTAGAATATTAAAAATAGCATATGGCTCTGTGCACGACATCAGCGCCACCTAGCGTCCGCCACTTTTATGGCTCTGCTGCTCTGCGTCGGTGGCAGTGAGTGATGCGTTAATGCTAAAATCGCCGGAAGGATTGGGATAAAATTTAGTAAGTATATCAGGCTGGAATAAAAATATTGGATGGAATAAAATTTAGGCTGGAGATCTAGAATAACACGCTAGGTTGTAAGAATATCAGGATAAAAATAGTATCACTGTTCCAAAGGGATCGGGATTAAATATCAAAGTTTTAAAAGTTACGATTAAAAATATGAAATTTGGCACGAGTGCTTTAATTATACCGGGTGTGGCCGGGCGGGCCGGGTGGACGAGCAAAAAATTAAAACATAGATCGTCCTCGTCAAACTGAACAACATTGGTACAGCGACTTTTAAAAATAATGGAGTCATTGAATTTTCCCTTTTTCATTCAAATTAAATACTGCTATCAATGTACGCCATCCTAGAACACAAATATGGCGACCGTACTGGAAATCACGGGCACTGTTCGTTTTAACGAGGAAAAAAAAGTGTAAACTGTATGAAAAAAGTCGCAAAACTGACCAAAAATTAAGGATTTCTTTTTCGTGGTGCTAGTGATTCTGAGGTGGGAGGAATTCAAAGTGGAAATGCCCAGCAGGGCTACTACGAAACTCGAAGTTCGTGTCGTGCGGTCCCTCTCGCTCTCGTATTAAACAGTCTTCTTCTTCTTCTCGTGTCGATGGCTTCACTCGTTTAAAGTATCCGCGACCAGAAAGTAGCGGTGTTTATTGCCTTGTCCGTTGCATCTCGGAGGTCTCGCCCAGTACAGGTGGACGGGCATGCTGGGCAGGACATCAAATGCGACATGCTCTGGGAAGCCACAGCCACACTGGGTGTTTGGGTTTTTCAGGAAGCCCCACTTTGCAAGGTTTTCCTTACACCGGCCAACCTGAGTGCGAAGTCTATTAAGGGATTTCCAGGTTGACCATGGTTGTTTGGCCCCAGCTGGTAACGACTCCGCAGGACTCACAAATCCATCAGGCGGGGCACGCGTGGTTCTCCACCGTGAGAGTCTGGTGCGGGATGGGAATCCGAGATAGGGGTGGTGGCACTCAAAAAACTTCGCCGGCTCCTCAGGCGGGCTTGTGGCAGCTTGTGATTATACAGAGGGTGCCGAGGATCCTGTTCCTGTTTCCGCTTTTCTATACTGCACGCAACCTCTCTGCGAATCTCTGGAGGGGCAATTCCCGCCAGCGGGTAGAGCTGGTTTAGCGGAGTGGGTCTGAGACAGCCAGTGACCATACGGCAAGTGTCATTCAGGGCCGACGTTACCAGCTTGGCGTGAGCCGAGCGGTGCCAGACTGGACACGCATATTCCCCAGCCGAGAAACTCAACGCCAGACCAGTAGTTCGGAGAGTGTGCGCATTCGCTCCCCAGTTCGTCGAGGTTAACCTTCGGAGCAAGTTATTACGCGAAATCACCTTGTGCTGTGTGTTGGCGCAGTGGCTTTTATACGTGAGCGTTCTTTCCAGGGTAATGCCAAGGTATCGCGGGTGAGGGCAGTGCTCAATGCGCACTCCTCCCCACGTGACGTCAAGCGGCCTGCTCGCATCGCGATTGCGTAGGTGAAAAGCACATGACTGTGTCTTGGCAGGATTTGGTCTCAGGCAGTTTTGCTCGTAGTATTGGCTTAGCGTTTCAAGAGCCGCAGACAATGTCCCTTCCACGTCCCCAAAGGTGCCGCTCTGCGCAGCCAATGCCAGGTCATCCGCGTATAGAAATCGTTGAGTGTTCGGTGGGGCAGGCTGATCGTTGGTATAGATGTTAAAAAGAGTGGGTGCTAGCACGCTACCCTGCGGGAGGCCATTCTTTTGAGATCGCCAACGGCTAGTTTCAGAGTGCAAGTGGACCTGGAAACGGCGATTGTGGAGCAGTTCACGAAGGATGTTCACGAAGCCGGCATCATTAGTAATGCCAGAGATCTTTGCGAGTAGCCCACGTATATTGACCGTATCGTATGCGGCAGACAGATCCACGAAGACTACCCCCGTCACCATACCACGTTCGTAGCCATCCTCTATGTGCTGTGTGAGCTTGAGTGTTTGGCTGGTGCATGACTTTCCCGGCCGGAAACCGGCCTGTTCAGGAATTAAATGCAGCTCAGCTATTGGACCAAGTCGATTCAGGAGCATGCGCTCAAAGAACTTGAACGTGTGACACAGCAGAGAAATAGGTCTGTAGCTTTTAGCATCCGAAGGACTCTTCCCAGGCTTGAGGAGTGCAATGACTTTCGATTTGCGCCATGCCCTAGGTATTTTAAGCGAAAGCAAGCAGTTATTGAAGAGTCTTAAGAGCCAGGCTCTTGCTTTCGGTCCGAGGTGTTTGATTTGCTCCACAGTCAGATCGTCGACGCCAGCAGCCTTCCCGTTCTTCAAACTCTCCATTGCGCAGTCAAATTCCTGGAGCGTAAAGGGCTTGCTCAGATCACCCGTGCCTCCCCGTGAGCAAGAAGACTCCAGGTGCGTTCTGCGCAGGCGACCGGCAGGTTTGCCGTTGAGTAGCAGCTGAGAAGCTACTTGATTAGCTGATACCTGTCCAGGATTCGCGGCCGTGGGGGGTCACCCGTAAGTTTGCGGAGGTTGGACCATGCCTTTTTGCTGTTATGGGTCATATCAGTATCGACCACGAGTTTTTGGTGTTTTAAGTGTTTATTAATATAAATCATACAGGTATGCACAATACACGGTTATCACGGCACTGATATGTCTGGTTTTTGCACTTACGTGTTGTGGAGAAATAGAATGGAAAAGAGAGGGAATTCAGCTCTGCAAAGCGTTATATACTGAACCCATTCGTCATTCCGTTCAGAGTGAACAGAATGTACTTGCGACTGGCTCGACCAATCAGTGGCCCGATCTTCGCTAGAAGACCGGGTCACTGTGGCCACCATAGACACACGTAAATGATTCGGCATCCAGGCTTTCTGCCCGGGAGTGAGTGGCGTTTCAGACGCCACATCACCCCCCTAGGGAGAAAACAAGGATGTGGTTAACAAAATTCTTAAAGTAATTATGATTAATGGTTGTACATATGACTACTGTAGGTAAGTACAAGGGCATATGTGACTTTAAGTTAAACATGATCCAGAAAATGACTAAATGAGGCAAATATTCAACACAATAGTACAACCAGGTTAATATGACTAGTGTTAATCAAAAACAGGCCAGCCAAAATTCTACTTTAAGTACATAAGAGTAAAGGCTGGTATAACAGCTATTAAGTTATAAATTAATACAAGAAAATAGGCCAGTCGAAAGTCGACCTTATCGAAATTACAATAAAGGCTGGTATAACAGCTATTAAGTTACAAAGTAATTGAAGAAAAATAGGCCAGTCAAAAATCGACCTTAACAAAATTAGAATAAAAACTGGTATATATCAGCTGTATAATTATACATTATGCAGAGAAAAGAATTGGGCCAGTCAAAATTCGGCCTTAAGAAAATACAAATAAAGCACAGTTAAGAAAAAATATAACAAACTTAGAGATCTAGAATTTCTTTGAATTTAACTGAGCGACCCGACCGAGTGGTAACGAGCTTAGGTACTACGTTAGGTACTGGAGCGGTTTCAGGGACTAGGGGCGCTGGCGGTCGCGCTGAGGGCGCTGGCGATTGCACTGGCAGTGCTGGGGACGGCGCCGGAGGCGATGGCAGCAGCGCTGGTCGGCCTGGTGCGGCAGGTTCGCTGTGGGTGAGATAGTCATTATTAGAAGTGATGTATGCGGGTTTGACCCGGTCTATACTGACGGTGGTCCGTCGTCCGGCAATATCTATAGTCATAGTCTTGTCGCTTCTAAACAAAACCTTATAGGGGCCCGTGTAGGGTGGCTGCAAAGCCCGGCGGACCGTGTCATCGCGCAGGAAAATATGGCTCGTTGTGGCTAAATCTTTAAAAATAAACGTTTTAGGCTGCGCGTGACGGGAGGCCGGAATTGGACGGAGATCAGCCATTCTGGCCCTCAATTGGCCAACAAAGTCATCTGTCTCATATGAAGGGGAGGCGTTGGGTACCAGAAATTCTCCTGGTAGGCGCAGCGGTTCCCATAGACGAGGTCTGCGGCTGAACAATTTAGATCTTCTTTAAGGGCTGTACGGACACCTAACAGTACTAATGGAAGTGCTCTATGCCAGCTGTCATTGTGGCACATTAGGGCAGCTTTTAACTGGCGGTGAAAACGTTCAATACAGCCGTTAGCTTGAGGGTGGTAGCTAGTCGTTCGCGTGCGTTTAGAGGTGCCCAGGTCCATGAGGCGGTTAAATAAAACAGACTCAAACTGTCGGCCTCTATCTGTAGTGACTGTGGCGGGCACACCAAAACGCGCGATCCAACCGTCGACGAAACGATCGGCTACCTCCTCGGCAGTGATAGACATCATAGGCCATGCCTCAGGCCATCGTGAGAAACGGTCAATTGCTGTCAGGCAGTATGTGTAGCCATTTGACACAGGCATCGGGCCGATGATGTCTATATGCACATGTTTAAATCTAGCCGTCGGAGCAATGAAATCTCCAAGTGGGGACGATACATGACGGGTTACCTTACTCCTTTGGCACGGAAGGCACTCACGAGCCCACGTGCGACAATCTTTGTTGACGCCAGGCCACACGTAGCGGTCGGCAACAAGTCGCGCTGTGGCTCGAGCGCCGGGATGACTCAGGCCGTGCAGGCGCTCGAACGCAGGTCGGCGGTGCTGCAGCGGCAGGTACGGTCTCGGCTTGCCCGTCGTCATGTCGCACAGGACTGTGATGTCTGTTCCTGGAATAAGAGTTGGCATTAGTTTCAGCGAAGACTTATTTGAGATAGTTTTAAGCTCATCATCTGTCTGTTGGGCTTGAGCGAGGCTAGTATAGTCTTCTGAGAGGGAAATGGCTTCAATGCGAGACATGGTGTCTGCTACCACATTGTCCTCTCCCTTAACATGTCGAATATCAGTGGTGAACTGAGATATAAATGTCAGCTGATTTAACTGAGCCGGTGGTAATTTCTCTCTTCGTTGTTGAAAAGCATAGAGCAACGGTTTATGGTCCGTATATATTGTGGCATGTTGTGCCTCTAATATATGACGGAAATGTTGGACTGCTGCATAGACAGCCAACAGCTCTCTGTAGTAGGCGGGCCAAACAGCTTGGCTCGCTGTGAGCTTCTTACTGAAAAATGCTAATGGTTGCCACCCCTGCTCAGTTTGTTGTTCAAGAGATGCACCAACCTGCGTACCGGAGGCATCCGTGTATAAAGCTAAAGGAGCGTTAAGTACTGGATGTGCCAGCTGGGTTACCTTTGACAAACTGTCTTTGCAGGCGTGGAAAGCGTTCTCGAGTTCAGGGGTCCATGGCATTGGCTTTGCACCTTTAAGTTTTGTAGCTGTGAGGAAGTCTATGAGTGGAGCTTGTGTCTCTGCAGCATTAGGTATGAACTGTCGGTAGTAATTAATCATACCTAGAAACCTTCTCAAACCTTGGGCTGTTTTGGGTAAGGCAAAGTCTTGGAGAGCAGATATCTTATCTGCAGGAGGCTTGAGACCATCCTTGGAAACATGGTAGCCAAGAAAAATGACTTCTGCAGCACCAAGTACACATTTAGCAGCATTGACAACCATACCATAGTCAGCTAAACGCCTGAACAATGTGCGGAGGTGAGCAGCATGCTCTTCAGCATCTCGGGAGAAAACCAAGATGTCATCTACATAAGGAAAACAAAAATCCATACCTCTCACTACTTCGTCGATGAAACGTTGGAACGTCTGTCCAGCATTGCGGAGTCCGAAGCCCATGTAGGGGAATTCGAAGAGCCCAAATGGAGTTGTTATAGCTGTCTTGCAAACGTCTGCAGGTTCCACTCGGATCTGTTGGTAAGCTTTAACAAGATCGATAGTGCTAAATATAGTGGAGCCAGCCAGGTTGTGGCTGAAGTCCCCTATGTGACGCACAGGGTACCTGTCCGGCACGGTGCGGGCGTTGAGCGCCCTATAGTCACCACACGGTCTCCATGTTGCATCTTTCTTGGCCGCGAGGTGAAGGGGCGACGACCACGGGCTCTTGGACGGACGCGCTGTCCCAACTCGCACCATCTCAGCGAATTCTTTCTGCGCAGCGCGTAGCTTGTCGGGCGCGAGGCGGCGCGGCCGAGCCACGACTGGTGGGCCGTCGACTGTCTTTATGTGATGCACGGTGTTGTGCTTCACCTCACGTGTGATGCCAGGAGGTCGGGTTATTTCTGGAAATTCAGAAAGAATTGTGTTATTAGGAGTAATATTTATGGCTTTTACACTTAACTGCCCACAGTTAGCGATGGTGGCCGGAGTTGTTAACCCTGTGACACCACACCGCAGTACTTTGTTACGACAGTCAGGCAGAAGGTTGTAGTATGCTAAAAAGTCTGCTCCTATTATTGGAGTTTCCACATCGGCAATGATGAAATTCCAGGTAAAATCCCGACGGAGGCCAAGATTTAAATTTAATCTGCGGCAGCCATATGTTTTGATATTTGAGCCGTTAGCTGCACACAGAGAGTAGTCCACAGGTTGTATCCTATTTGTTAACAGCTTCCTGGGAAAGCAACAAAGGTCTGAGCCGGTATCTAAGAGGAATGAATACTTAGTGTCTTTGTCTGTAACAAAAAGGCGGCTACTACAGTGACGGTCAGATGCCGCCGCTACTGACCGTCGGGCTGGTTTCCCGACCAGCTACATGGAGACGTGCACTTAGTAGCCTTGCTTTTATAATTGTTATGGTACCAGCACAACCTACCTTTGCTACTGTCCCTAGGTTTGGATTTTGATCTAGATCGAGAGCGAGCCCTGCCCCTTGTTCTGTCGGCTGTTAAAGCAGCCACTTGTGAACAAAGCTCATTAAGTCGAGTGTTAATTGCATTCCAGTCTGGTATAGGCGCGGGGCTAGCAATTGTTGCAACAGTATTATGGACTGGACTCACCTCTAATATTCTATCGGCCAGTTCTGCAACCTTGTCCAGGTTAAGGTCACTCTGGGCCGTCAGTATGCCTTGTGCATTGTGGGGCAGTCGCTGGAACCATAGCTCCCGCAGCACTGTATCATCTTTCAGGGAGTTCCCCGCCAAGGAACGGAGATGTCTAAGAAATTGAGACGGCTTTCGCTCACCCAACTCTTCACCAGAGAGCAGTTGTCTGACCTTCTGGGATTCCGAAGTTGAGAACCTGTGGATCATTTGCTCCTTAATATATAAATACCTTTCTCCCTTGGGTGGAGGGTTAATCACCAAGTCCTCCATTTCTTTAGACAGACGGGCGTCCATCTGGCCGACGACGTAGTTGTATTTCGTTTCGTCTGCCGTGATGTGCGCGAGCGCGAAGTTAGACTCGATATGCGCAAACCACGCCGCGGGCCGGTCCGACCAGAAAGGCGCTAGATGTGGGCGGATGGCATGCGCAGACATTTGGGGAGTCCGCGCGGGGTCTGCCGCCGCCAGCGTCCTCAGCTCTTCATTGGTACCTGCTAAAATTCTGTTTTGCTCCTCTAATTGTTGGAGCTTTCGCTCGATTTCCTCTAATTGAGACATTACGCTCGATTATTACACTCGATCGGTCGGCTAAAGACAAAGTATAAGTAATTACAATAACGTGCTTCGACTTTAAACAGTGGACAAAACAGCAAATTACAAACTAAAGTACGCTATACGAAAAAGTCACTAAAAGTTCGTAAGTAATTCTTCTTTTTTCGTTGCGCGATGACAGATGAATGAAGGTTAGGTTGTCCACGAGGTACCAGCAGGCGTTCGGATACTTGTACAGAGCGTGGTCGCGAAGTTGCGCGTACGTTCTAGTTGGATAAAAATCGATGCCCGCATCCAAGATGGACGACCGATGAAAAATTAATTTTACGCCAGACCATGCGTTTAGTAGAAAGTTAGTATGAAGGTTATAATATTGTGCACACATACACACACCAACACCACAGAAAAAGTCTCTGCCCTCGCAGGCCGACGACGCGTCGTTCCTCAAACTTCCAAATAAGCACGTGCGTGGTTAGTACTTTGGAAAGCGAAAAACCCTTGCAGCGAGGCACGCCCGCCCGGCGGCTGATGGTAGCCAGCCCAGGCAATCAGGCAATGCGGGTTAAAATGGGGGCTTCCGTTGTGCGTTGGGGTTGGCGCCTAGCGCGCCGCGTGTCGGAGAAGCTAGCGTGTTTTTCTATATAGCACGGGCCGGCTTTCTAGGCCGGATCACGTCGGGGTCACCAGTTTGGTGTTTTAAGTGTTTATTAATATAAATCATACAAGTATGCACAATACACGGTTATCACGGCACTGATATGTGTGGAGTTCTGCACTTACGTGTTGTGGAGAAATAGAATGGAAAAGAGAGGGAATTCAGCTCTGCAAAGCGTTATATACTGAACCCATTCGTCATTCCGTTCAGAGTGAACAGAATGTACTTGCGACTGGCTCAACCAATCAGTGGCCCGATCTTCGCTAGAAGACCGGGTCACTGTGGCCACCATAGACACACGTAAGTGATTCGGCATCCAGGCTTTCTGCCCGGGAGTGAGTGGCGTTTCAGACGCCCACAGTTACACCATTTGTCTCGTCTTGCTCGCTGAAGTTCACTCATCAGTCCTCTCCAGCTTGAATGGTTTCCTCGGATAAAGGGGTCGCTACAGTTAGTATAAACAGTATAAGTTCAAGGGACCGCACGACACGAACTTCGAGTTTCGTAGTAGCCTTTGCAGTTAATCAATCAAACAAAACGACTTGTCGGATTAATTTTCGTGTCACAACGGAAAAATCGTGTTTCGGAAACTTTTGCGGACGAATTCCGGACCAAAACAAATCTGGTCCTGGCAACATTGTTTCTGTTTTGTCACGTGCCGTTTATGTCACGGACTCGGACTTCATATAAACCAGTGGGGGCACACCCAAAGAGTAAAGTAATGTATATGGCACACCAAAGAGTAGTATATATACGGGGAAAAAGAGAGCCCTCTCTCGTCTCATTCATGCAGACGGTTTTGAAGCGCCGTCTGCATTTTCGTAACTAGTACAATTTGTTGGGAGTTGCGTCTTTCTGTTTCCCTAATTATATAATAAAACACTGATTCTAATAAATAGATTTATTTCTTTGATTGCACACAATTACACGTTTCCATAGATGAACGGGGAGAGAGCGAATGAATGAGTTAATTACAACCGTGAATGCGGAGTGAATGAAGGGGCAAAGAACAATTCCTTATATTTTGCTGGTGTTGCAACATGCTTGGGGGCACAAGGAATTATCTGCCAACTAGGGGCTATTATTTGAAAAACCAGCATCTTGACTTACATTTGTCATTATTTTTACAACATATATATAAGTAAAACTGGCTGTGAAACTTTAAAACAAAGCCTTTTTTATATAGAAAGTAAGTTTACATTCTGTCTGTAAGTTAAAAAATAAATCAACAAAAAGTAAAATTTCTTCTTGAAACAAAACCTTATACTTAAAGTTTTTAAATTTACATATATCTTTGTATGTTAAACCAAACTAACACAAATTAGTCATTCACTTTAATGACTATAAACTAAATTGTCTTAAATTTAATTTTAGTTATATCTAATTACCTAGTACATTGCTATAATAATACCTAAACCAATTGAGGCTATTAAAAAGTTACAAACTTATTAGTTTTGGTAAACTGCACTCCTATGAAGTGGAAATTAAAGTTCAACTGGTAGAATACAAATTCAGACATGAGCGTTTGTTATATTTGTCTGTTAGGCGCTACAAGCTTACAACACGCACCTTGTCATCGGTGCCTGGGAACACCTTGATTATTCTAGCCAGGGGCCATGACATTGGGGGCAAGTTAGGTTCTCTGAGAAGCACTAACATTCCTTCTTTTACATTTGGAAGGTTATCGCGCCACTTGGGGCGGCATTGTAAAATATTTAAATATTGATTATGCCACACTTTCCAGAAGTGTTGTTTTACAGCATTACAAATTTGCCAAAATTTTAAGCGGTTAGTAGGTATATCACAACTATTTTCCTCAGGTAAACAGGTCAAAGCCGTGCCTATCAAGAAGTGGCCTGGGGTGATGTAACTAAAATCGTTTGTATCTGAAGCTGTGACTGGCATGAGCGGTCTCGAATTTAGTACAGCTTCAATCTGAGTCAATATAGTATTCAATTGCTCATAAGTTAATACGTAATTTTGTATAATTCGCTTTAAATGAAATTTGGTACTTTTTACACAAGCCTCGGCTAGGCCCGCAAACACAGGCGAATAACTTGGCACGAAATGAAAATTGATGCCTTGATTGGACATGGAATGTTGCACCTGTGTTTGGTGAGTTTGAGATGAGTGCAATAAATACAATTTATCGAGTTCGTTTTTTGCCCCCTTAAAGCAGCCTGCTTGTCACAAAATATATCAGTAGGTAAGCCTCTTCTAGCTATAAATCGCTTTAAGCAGGCTATGAAAGCTTCAGTGGTTAAATCTGAGGCTAGCTCTGATGCGTTGCCTTTGTGACAAAGCATACAATTACACATATGTAACCTTTGGTTTCAACTGAGCGTCTGACGCGAGAAATTTTTAACCGGTATTGGTCCGGCGTAGTCTATACCTACTTTCTGAAACGTCGACAGGCAGTGACTCTTTGAGATGGCAAGGAACCCATGAGCTGTTTAGCAGTCTCAGCCTTTAGTCTAAAACAAACTAAACATTTGTCAACATCTTCTTAACTCGTCTTATACCATCTATAATCCAAAACCTATTATTTAAACTGGATAGCAGCAGTTTTGGATGAGCATGTAACAAACGTTTGTGTTCATGATGTATTATTAAATCTGTAATTCGGGACTCTTTGGGTAAAATAACAGGGTGTTTTGAGAAAAAGGTATACTTGCGTTTCCTAATCGCCCAGTTACTCTAATCAAAACCGGTTTATCAAGATATGGATACAATGGTTTTAAAGAGCCTTTTTACATTTTCATTGTTAATTAAACATTTTAACTCTTCTTTAAAATGTATTTTTTGTTCGCGTTTAACAATGAACATCATCGACTGTTCCAATTCAGAACTTTGCAGATAACTGCAGCTAATTTTTCGCATTTTTTCGGTTAATATTGTTGCAAACCTTAAAACGTATGCTAGTACCCGTTTTCATTTTATTAAGATCCGAGTTAATTGTCTAAAAAATGTAAAGATTCATTTCTTTTTGAGTTACGAGCACTACGTCGTTGGAGATTGCTGAGCTGGGTTTTAATTCAGGTAAGTTTTCAGGCAGAACAATGGTATTATCACATTGGTACTCCCTGTTTTGCAAGAAGGCTGGCCATTCCACCAGGTGGCGCTCGCTGCAAGCTCTTGAGGTCCATCCCTCGGCTGATGTAGTCAGCTGGATTTTCATGTGTACTTACATACAGCAGCGCCATCTCTCGCACAACTCCTGAATTACTCTTACCCTGTTCGATACATAGGCTTGTAATTTAAATAATTCAGTCTTAATCCATGCCAATACAATCTGTGAGTCAGAGTATAAATATACATCGTCGACTTTGATTTTTAATCTTTAGTGTGTTATACACTTTTGTCATCAGGTTGCTAGCAGCAGTGCCGCATTGAGCTCCAATCTGGTACTGAATAATTTATCTTTGCGTGGGTTTATCCTTGATTTCGAACAGAGTAAATATTTCGCATTACCTGTTAATTCGAACCACACGTAGGTAGATACAGCCACCCGTAGCCCTGTGCTACTGGA
>NC_133488.1:18290470-18321194 GCF_025370935.1 Choristoneura fumiferana
TCAGAAACTTATTAAAATTGTATTACTTGATAAACGAACAGCCCCTAATCAAAAACAACAGCAACAGTAGTTCAATTGGTTTATTTCAGGGGTGGAGTGCGTTCACTTTTTTTTCTGGTCTTTTGCTTCTCACAAAGCAAGTTACGTCTCTCGTGCTAGATATAAAATTTGTACAGCACTAACAATAACAAAAAAAGAATCATATCTAATAAAATTACAGTCTGTGCCGTGCCCGGTTTTAGAATAAGACGAATGCATCTCTTCCCGTGGATGTCATAAAAAGCGGCTACTGGATCAAATTTGCGAGTGGGCAGCAGTATTCTCTATTGCCAAATACAAAACTCCGGACTCCAGCTCTGCACTGAAAGGCAAAAGGGGAGACCACCACACCGCTTTCCCAAGAAAGTCGTCATGAAGGTTCCCTCCTGAGAGTCTATTGCGTAATGTTTCTGACACTCGCGATCACAATCAAATGACTACAAATTTTTGTATGCCAAAACTATCATTTCATTGTGATCGCGAGCGTCAGAAACGATACGCAATAAACCCTCTGATCCACGTCCGCCCCCCACGACCACTCTGTCGAGAGTGAAGAGTGTAGTGACTTAGAAGAGAGATTTACAGGGTAGTTTCAAAGTGTATGTTTGACAACCGTAATAGCTTGATATGTGGCCAGGCGACCTTCATTCGGCCTAGGCCGTCACGCGCGTAAGCGCCGACAAGTATAATGGTACTTACTCATAACCGCTCCACAACCATTCATACACTGATTAATGTGTGAATTTTCCTTCTGGTATACATGGTGGCACTTTACACCGTTGCTTTGGGGAATACCGGCGTCGAACGTCGAATAAGTATTCACACTTTGATGAATTAAACTGTATTTACAGCATTAATTGTACTTAGTTGTCATTAGCCGTCACTATATTTAATTACATTTTCTTTCTTTCTTTTTTTATTCGACTGGATGGCAAACGAGCAAGTGGGTCTTCTGATGGTAAGAGATCACCACCGCCCATAATCATCTCCAACACAACGGGTATTGCAGACGCGTTGCCAACCAGAGGCCTAAGATGGGAATACCTCAAGTGCCAGTAAATTCACCGGCTGTCTTACTCTCCACGCCGAAACACAACAGTGCAAGCACTGCTGCTTTCACTGCTTCTTTCTACGACTACGGACCATTTTTCACAGATTCGGATCGGATGTAGTCCGAAACCGCTATAAAGCTGAACTAAAAACATCTGTATTGCACAGAAATAATCTAGTGCCAAAACAAGCCAGCTAAGCTAACCGCATTAGCTAGGTACTCGTATAGTGCCTCCGTAATGCTTCGACCGGGAATTAGAACCGCCTCATTAACCGTGGCGACACTCCGTCACTTAGTTAAGTACTAGGCAGGGTAGGGAATTCCCTATACTATGTATGTAACTACGGCATGTTACGTAGATATCGCATTACGTGTAAACTTATAGCTAAAGTAGTAAGCAGCTACTGATTTTATGAGGGAAGTCGAAAAAATAGAAAATATAATCATGTCCAATGTAATCGCAATTGAACTTCAGAAATTTCATTTTCCGAGCATTTAATTTTATGAGTTTTCCGCTAAGAATTTAAACGTACTGTATAGAACTCTTTAAAAAACGGGTCCGTAGTTATACCACTAAAAAAACAAACTAACTAAGTCCAGATACCTGTTTAAATTCATAAAACACAGCCCTAAACAATAAAATATAGTTCTCGTACGGAACTCCTTCATTTTTTACCCAACTGCCCGAAAGAGGCTTATATGTTTATTTTTGTTTTCGTTCTCTCTTGACCTACGAGCTACGAATGACTGTGAATACTGTGATTAATAGGTAGAGCGCTAGAGCGTAAGTAATACCTAGCGATCGATGCAATAACCTTGTGTAAGGAAATCTGTTCTTATAAATAAGCAGGCAAAGAGTCCTTAAACAAGATCAAGTCATTGCTCATGTCACTCGACCTTACTATCAAAAAGTTGCAACTATTTTAGCCCTAACCCACGCCTTAGTACCTGTAAACAATTAGACCAAGCACTTGAATTCTGGGCCTTCAAAAAAATTCTTGAGAATTCCCAAAAACTTACATCGTGGTTTTTTTATCTCTGTTCTAGACTGTTACGCGCGACTCCGTCCGTGTAGGTATAATTCGTTTATCGCTATTCCGCGGGAACTATGCAATTTTCCGGGATAAAAATTATACTATGTCTTTCCCCAGGACTCAAACCAAGCTATCTCTATACCGAATTTCGTCTAAATCAGTTTAGCGGTTTAGGTGTGATGAATAACAGACTTATAAACTTTCCCATTTATAACACTGGTGGGATATCTGTTTTCTGCTAAGTTTTTCTGCATCGCTAAAACTATTTGTCAAAAAAATATATAAATAAAAATGAAAACATTTACGAGTAAAACAATAAGCTAAGTTTAGTTTTAAATTGTTTCTTGTCGAGTACAATAAAGAGTCACTGAATTGTATTATGGTTCATTTGAGTTGGATAAAAATCATCCATGCCCTCATGCCCCTAGGCGATTTTACAATATCCCGTGGGAGTGTCGGGCTAAAAAGTAACCTGTGTTATTCCAGACGCAGACGTCCAGCTATTTACATACCGAATTAAATCCATCCAAGCGGTTTAGTGTAATGGAGTAACAAACACAGCCACGCACTCACATAATACGATTAAACGATAAACTTGTTTCGATTGACAACTAATTCAAGATTCTGTGTTATCTAGTTAACTTGTTAGCGTGCAGCGTCAGAATACATTTTAGCACTTTTTTGCTCTATAACACATGTTTTACTTAATTTTGTAATTGTTCTACGACATGTATTAGTTTTTGATGATTCACAGTTAATTACATTAGATATATTTGTTACGGAATGTAGACTGCGATAAAATTCCTGATATTTAAACGAAGTCGCATGCAACATGATCACGGGTAGACAAGTTTCGGATCGTTTTATGTACCTAAAGCCGAACAAATTGAGTCATGACATGACCCAGGGTAGAACTTTTGTGCTACTAATGTCATGTTGACATCTCATACTTTTGTCTAGGAAATCATAGTGAAATTTATTATGAAAAGGTTGGAACCTGGGTCACGATTCAATTTGTTCGGCTGTACATAGTTTTAATTTAAAAGTAGTCGTAGGTTATAAATATACTTCGAAATAATATCACAGAAAGTAAAAAAAAATTGTTAAAATATGAATGTTTGTTCTCGTGTCGTAGGTGTTTAATATGTATTTAATTATGTATATATTTTTTTAATTATGTTTATCCGTTGCTAAGAAAACATAACAAGTTTTGCTCTGGGATTAGGGCAATTAGTTTCGAGTGTCCCGTGATATTTATTTATTTACTTAGTATGTAAAGGTACAAAGCGACAAGGCACTCAATTAGTGCATGATGTAGAGCTGCTTTTGCTTAGGTCGTTCCATTGAACTAGGTTATATCGTGGTCAGAATACAACCAATCTATTCTAACGCTTGCACAAGTCTCGATTGCGACTTTATTATTGTAATCAATAACTATTAAATAGCAGTTATCAATGTAAACGGTAGAAATCATTCAATGCTAGTCTATAGGTAGACTCAAGTTTCGCCTAGAAGCAACCCAGGTGTGGGTATTCCACTATTCATGAGTCTGTCATTCATTATGGTTTATCAATAGATTGCTCTGAATCTAGTATATATCGCATATCTACATGTCCTATTTCTCTGTAAGTACAATATTGCCCAACAAATCAATTGTGCCGTGCGTAGCGTAATGGAATACCGTTTGATCATTATGCCGGCCATTGGCGTAGATCCTGGGCTAATCAATCAGGCGACACAATTGGCTAGACGCCATTCTTTGTTGGTTTGTAACGTTAAATATGACGTGCTGGCAGGAATCACACTGCATCTGTGACGTGACGTAGGTAGGTACTAGTATTGTAGGTACTCTAGGTGAAAAACTTATTTGTATGTAGTTGTAACGTGTCCGTGTAGATCAGTCGACATTCCAAATACAAAAAATGATTTAAATCCTACAGAAATGACGTCACTTGGGATTGACTCAACTATCACAATACGGTATTGACTATTGTATATGTTTTATAAATTAAACTACACAATGCCTGTTATCGAATAGAAAAACAATTTTTAGCTACCTTTACAAATAACAAAGTTATAAAGGTTTGAAATTCAAGATTAGACAGAGAATGACATACTGCATGTGACGTCACACGCCAGTACCGCCATACTTGCTGCATAGAGAAAAGCGTTTGAGAAAGAGACAGGTATATAGATTTTTCAAAAAATCACTATAAATCCAATTTTCAACCGAATAAAATTTTCTCTTCGCTAAACACTATCTGTATATCTATATTTTCATAATAATATAAGATATGGCAAAATCAGGAGTTGTCAAATACCGTATTAAGTAGATGTTCAAGATCAAACTATACGCACCGGTTTAATCGCCAAGTGCTTCGAACAAACCGGTATATTGTGCATACAGTATTAAAGAACAGCCAGAGCGACGTCATTCCCTGATCGAATTATAATTTTCACCGTTTAAGTTAATTGCCGTCATTAAAAATAACGCAAAACGTACCGTTCAAGTCGTCGAGTTGCGGAATTTTAGCAATTCACTAAAGTCATAAATATTCACACAAACTAGCTATAACTATAACATGTAGATTTTTCGATGACGATACTTGATTTTGTTTTTCAATCAAAGTCAATACTTGTGTATACAAGGTTCTCTGCCTTTTCCCAACACACGTTTCCCAAAAATTTCACTTGCCAAACAGTTTCATTCGCCAACTCAGAATTTTCTCTGCAACTATATTTTTCGGAACTTTAATAAAACATACCTAACTTGACCTACTGTGTTCTATAAAACCATAAGAAAATA
This sequence comes from Choristoneura fumiferana, assembly GCF_025370935.1. NCBI lineage: Eukaryota > Metazoa > Arthropoda > Insecta > Lepidoptera > Tortricidae > Choristoneura > Choristoneura fumiferana. Next base: position 18,295,401 of record NC_133488.1, read on the forward strand.
TTCTTTGAAAACATTTTGGTTTCGGAGAAAATTTTGAGTTGGGAAATGAAACAGTTGACAAATAAAACATTTGACAAACAATAATTCTGCGAAAAGGCAGAACCCGATGCAAAACTTAATACTGAAAGAAATATACGAAATGTGGTTTTGAACAAAACCTTGTAAGTGCCAGTTATAGAAAGTAGTGCAGATAAACAATTTGTGTTCTTGCATCCAATTCAATTTGCCGTCTTCTGAAAAGATCTGTCTTCGACAGAACAAATAAAGCAATGCAAGTGCGAAAATTTGTAACATCTTACCTGGTAAATACGATCAAAAAATGTAAGGGAATAAAAAAGGGAAACTTTAAACAAGTATATCGTTATGTAATCGGATACGTTCGGTCCCTTTGGGTGAATGCATATTTTAACGGAGGCAGTTCTCAAGGAATGAGCCGTTTACTATTTTGTTGTATTTGTGAGGGATGCGAGTTCTAAATGGGAACTTGTCTGGCCGCTGGCAATCAATCTGAAATAAGCCTTGTTTACATTATTCCAGTAATTTATTGAATGAAGCTTTACTTTGCGGAGGTCCATATCAATGAACTGAAAACAATTAGTTTGTTCATCATCATGTTTGAGTCTCACATCTGGTAGCGCGGTGAATGGTTGTGCTGCTCTGAGGTTAAACTCTGGTTAAATTCGAAACCCGTCAGTGTTGTGTTGTGTGGTAGTGGTGTTACTCGTGTTTGTGTGATTTATGTGTGTTCTTACTGTGTGGAGATGAGCTGAATGAACAGATCGATCACTTGTAACTTGTATTTGTACCGCAGCCCGCAATTTAATGCTATTGGATGGAGATGGAATGATATAAACAGGGCCTAATTCAACTGGTTTTACGTTGGATGGCATTGGCAATTTATGACTAGATTCAGTGTTGTATCAACAGCTGATTTCATTAGAGGACTCCATCTGTGAAGAAGCGTTCATCGCTATCCCGCGTGGTCTATGGTATTTTCTAGAATAAAAACTATCCTATGTCCTTCCCAGGGTCTCAAAATCAAATTTAAAATTATTCAAAAAAGTTGATTAGAACAAGGTAATAACACTTTTGGCTGAACTAAATAAGTAATCCTAAACAAACTATTTCCATGCCACAAATAAATCAATTCAGCCGTTCTAATAGTGTGTACTATTAGACTAGAGATATACCTTGAATATTACATTAGGTACAGGTAAAGGTCACGAAACAAATAGGAGTTTTTAATTGGTTTTAGTGATAATAATGCATTGTTTTCGTCTTGTATCGCAGTAGTTCGACTTGTGATCTACGACACTTTGTCGGTCGTCACCACAATGGGATTCCAGTCTCGATGCCGCCCTAATCTCGAAGCGTGGAAATCATAGCAAATTGTCGATTCGTTCCGAGCCTACCGCGATTCGCCATAACACGAAAGCTTCAGGCGGTACGTGACATCGACGATATAGCCAATATTGCCATATCGTAATCTTGCATTTCTTGTTCAATTGTTGTTTGCTACTTAAAATGACAGTAATGTTGGCAATTTTTATTATTAGCGCAGAGAACAAGAAAACATGGCAGAAATGTGTAGTTTGCGATGTTCAGACGTTCGTTTAGTTTACGCCTCTATGTTTTGTAAGCAGCTGCCGGAATACGGTTTGCCGCAGAAATAAAGTCATCAACCGACTTAGCTCAAAGAATATGCAAGTTGAAGTGGCAATGAGCGGGTCACATCGCTCGAGGATCAGCAAGGCTACGAAACTCGAAGTTAGTGTCGTGCGGTCCCTCTGATACTTATACTATTTAATAGGAGAGCGAGAAGGACGGTACGATACGAACTTCGAGTTTCGGGTTTCGTAGTAGCACTGCAGCACCCTTGGGGGAGAAATTTTCTCGAGTGGCGACCGAACCGAAAGGCGAAGCGCTGTCAGGCCTCCCGCTAGGTGCACTAACAACATCGCGAGACTTGTGGATAACCGGGGATGCAAGTGGCGAGTTGTCGTTTATTGTGGCTTTCTAAGGGAGAGGCGTTTGTTCAGCAGTGGACATCTTCCGGCTGATGGTGATTCGTAGCCTAACTCTAATGAACTGTCCCGTGATATTAAATTGATACACTGACTTTTATCACTTTCGAGTAGTCTTTATATAGTAGGATTAATATATATTTTTTTAGTTTACATACGTGCACACACGAAAGTAAATTCGAACGCATTCGTAATGAAACTTCACGTTCCGCGGGTCTCAATAATCCAATTTTCTCGAACTAATAACACGAGAATCCCGCGCCCGTGGAATGGAGATGCACCATAGGTGTAAGGAATGCAGACCGCGCCGCGCCCGCGCTGCATGATTAATAGAAAACCTGTCTTTATTATCCACTGGCGAGGTGATATCGCAGTGGGGCGTCAGCGAGATTCATAACAACCTTACAAACACCTCAATAACTAGGCGTTCGATAGGAGTGGTATAATAGGGCAAACCCGTCGCCGCAACAGGTGACGCGTACGCCGCCAGCTGTGTTATGTTAGTAATTGTTTTATTCTCTAAACAAACATGTGAATTTAGCGTTGCGCTAGAACTACAGCTGTTCTATTTCTTGTCGCGTATCCCTCGAAAGCATTACAGCGGTGTCAGATGTCTCAACGTTGGTTAATGTCAACGACAACACGCGACAAACTTCAAGACTCCTGACTCCGTAAAATGGGTGAAATTAGGTGGTCTGTCCGTTTATCAAGAGGTACGACTTTCCACATGGGTAATAAATACACTTGGCTATTCTTGTCGTTATTTTCGCAAGTAGTAAGAGCTTTCCGAGAGTTAGTTTCGTAGCAACACATATTTTTTCGAACGGTACTTTACACATGTGATTTCAAAAACCGGATCCTTGGCGCGCACGCGCTGCGCACTACGAATTATCTCTATTCCATCACTTAATCTTTGCAGAATAAGCTCTGTAGCAATAGCAACGCGTGGCGGAATATTAGGTTTACATTTAATAACCATACTGGTTTGTGTGGTTCGAGCAAAGGTAAATGCTGGTTCGTAATTATGGGAAAAATTACTAAACGAACGAGAAATAAGTAAAATTAAGTATTTATCTTTAATTTAGCTACGTATACTTATAAGTACGTTGTATTTTACACCGGATGCTGGTTGGTTTATCATATGAATATTGTGATTCACACATTTGGCCCATGCTAAATAATACTATACTAAATCTACTCCTGACCGCGGCCGCTGCAATGTAATCGAAACATCGAGGTACTTTTAGCAAAAAAGAATCAGTGGTTGGGTCACGTCCCATCGAGTTCAACACTACACCCACCTAAGACAATTAGTAGGTATTTGCGCATCTCATAAGCGCAGTTGTTGTAACAGTTAACTCGCCTACTACCTAGCACCTACCATTTTATTGCACAGCTCGTAATAAGTAGATGTGATAAACTCAAACCTGATTTTAACGGCACCCGAGAAAACCTTGTGCGCAAGAGCAGAAGGGATTTTTCATTCAACCAATCTTCTGCCAATGCTTTCTACCTAATGTTGGGGAATTTGGCCTGTCCAGAACTTCCTTGGATTAAGAGGTCATCTGTCCAATGACAGAGCGTAGGAGGCTAGAGGGCGCACCTCTACAACCAAGCGGTGCCGCACTCACCTGCTTTAACTATCTGCCACAGTGAAGCGAGCAAAAGTTTTTTTTTTTTTTGTGTAATTGTCACGAATAAATGTTTTTTCTTTCTTTTCTTTTTTATTCGGCACTTGTTTATTATTTGTATCTAGAAGATTACCAAAACAAGCAACAGCTTCACGTAACAGTTTATTTGCATCAATTGATCAACAAGAATGTTGTAACGGCTAGGGCTGTCCATCATCCATCATCACAGTTGACCAAGTCAAGGCCTCCGCGGGTCACGTCACATGACTCATTCGGTTTCGTGCAATTTGCTCATTAATAAGAAGCCTTGGCGTGATGATTCCTTCCTTTGTTTCGAAAGAACTCAATTAGAGATGACTTAGTGCCGAGAATAGAATAATCAGCTGTCGTTTTGAGCGAAACACGCAATTTTAAGATAAATACCTCATAGGGATAAATTAATGGGTAAAAAAAAAAAATTTGTAGAAACAAAACACGACAAACATGAAGCGAAGCTCGTCAAAGTTTGGGAATGGAGGCTCGTGACGTCACGTAGATGCATGTGACGTCAAGCGGAACTTTAACTAGCTATATCTTCATAATTTTTTTGTGTAATTGACAAAATAAAAAAAACAATAAATTAAAAAAAAAACAACTTCCTTAAAAAATACGAAAAAAAGAAGAAAACAAGGCTAGGGGCTAAGAGCTCTGTTTAAGTAGCTAAGTGAGAGTTCAACAGTCGAGTCGAGACCCATTTGGTACTAAGAATTTTTGAGCTGGTCGTTATTGTTATGTACCTTTCAACATGTACAATAATAAACAGCCAGTGAGTGACCTGCTAGTGCTACCTGACATAACTCGTATTTAACAGTTCGTATATTAGTGTTTAACGTCCACTTGCAGGCTTTTTAATCTAGGTTTTAAGTGGTCTTAAGTCCTGTCAGATCCATAGAAGAACTGTCAGTTTAAGCCTTAAATCGAGATTTAAAAAAGCCTACAAGACGTCCTTAAGCAACACTTACAAATCCATGATGTAATTTTGATTTTTTTTACGAGATTTTTTTGCGAAATCTAATCATTGAATCATTTGAGCGAAGTCGCTGGTACAGGCGTGATTAAAACAAATAGCTGACAACATTACAAGCAAGTCCCATAGCTGTATAGAGATAAAAACAAAACTAAAAATAGATTCTATCAATGGGGGCTGTATGCTCACACCCTGCCCCACATAGCATCATTATGTTAACTATAACAAAATAATTTGAACCTTCAACTACAATAAATAAGTTACAATTTTAAACAAAACAATGCATAAGCTGATTTTGTATTGTTTTATTGAAAGTAAAAAAAAATCTGTAAGTTGTGGTGAATGACAGTAACATGTGGTAGTGGTGGTAGTATAGTTTATATCAATGCAATTTATGAAAAGTGTAAACAAAGACGCCATTTACCCGACCATAGACATTTAGGGCAAGGGTAAGGCCGCGAATTTTGACCAATTTGGACGTTTCAAATTTGGAACGCTGATAAAAAAAACTGATAACACCTAGATGTTTAATTTTTTTTATTATATGACACGATATAAACTCTCAAGGTCGCAAATGAGATAATTGATTTAAACCCTTTAAAAAAATAATAAAAATATATTACCGTCCAAAACGTAACGAAAATTGACTATTTTTTTGACCACGAGTACTAAATACCTTATTATTTTCATGCTATTTAACTTCTCATGATCATGATTTTGTTTAAACAAAATTTTATGATATAACGATAGTCCTACCGATTGCGGAATCATGATAATCAAATAATTTTCATGTTTTATATTTATTTCTTTTCACGTGCCAAAAAACCACGTTTTCGTTACGAATACTTAGGTGACGCTTAATTAAGCTACCTTTAACGCCAATTTCGGTAGAAATTTGTTTTTGTACACTGGCAACTAATACTCTAATAGGGCAACATCGATGAGATAAATAAATCTCATCAGTTTGTTGACAAACAGCCATCAAAAGTGACGCGGCGGTTTTTTTTCGAAAAAACGTCGAAAGTGCTTGTTCGATTTTAAGGGTAAGTAGTGATTATTTTTTAACTGGTTGTTTTTTCATACGATAGGGTAATCTTTTCCATGTAAGTGGCATGTGTTATTATGTTCAAAATGTCGTTATTCACCATGATAAACGATTTTTTGTATAAAATACGTTACACTTTCGTTACGATTACGTTACATTTTTACAAAATGCTACGTATTTTGTACATAACGTAACGAAAAAATGTGGTAAAGGGAAGTTCACACAGAAAAATTCTAACTTACACCAGTTTATTATTAGGTTTCCAATGACTGCACGCACAGTAAGTTAGTTAGATGGATATTTTGAAGTTAAATAAATTTTAATCTGTAGGTGCAGGGATCGGCACAAGAGAATTGTGGCGAGTTCTGTGTTCACGTCTTGCTACATGAATAGCGTATTTAAAGTGAGAGACAAACGGAGAGATTCACTTACCTACTTAGTTCATTTGTTACCTAAACTTAATAATCATAATAATTTATTTCCAAAAACATCTTTTACATTGTCCACTTAACTAAGATACTACTTCCTAAATGGTAAAACCTGTGATTTAGGGTTTTGGCCATTTCTTTGAGGTATTTAATAGCTTGTACAGTCGAAGTCACAAGCATGCTCACAACTAGGTGGTAGGACCTTGTGCAAGGTCCGCCCGGATTGCTACCACCATCTTCCTCGCTAATCCTGCCGTGAAGCAGCAGTGCTTGCACTGTTGTGTTTCGGCGTGGTGAGTAAGACAGCCGGTGAAATTACTGGCACGTGAGGTATCCCATCATAGGCCTCTAGGTTGGCAACGCGTCTGCAATACCCCTGGCGTTGCAGATTTTTATGGGCGGTGGTGATCTCTTACTCATTTGATCGTTTGCCATCCAGTCGAATAAAAAAAAACCACATCCAAATTCGTTATGCTTATAAATGTGCACCTTATTGTCAGTGTTAGAGAGGCATGTAAAGATACACTTTTGAAAAGATGTTCGTCAACTAGAGGGTACTGCTACTTCCACATTCTCATGTTTAGCTCTATAGATCTCATATAGGACAGATTTAAGATCAGTATCGTCAGAAAGTTCTAGTAAAAATAAAAACTTCACTTTATTATATGACATGTATTTTTTTTTCATACATACGTTATCTAATGGGAATTTTTACCAGTTTGATCTAGGCTTTATAAAAATTTGCGTTACGTTTTATGGTAACGTCACGTATTTTTTTATGTTATTTCTATGTCACATTGGTTAAAATTCGCGGCCTTACCCGCAAATAAAAGTGATTATAAGTCTAGTTAAAAGACACAAATTATAGATGAATGTGTTATTGATTGGATCCACTGAGTGTTTTATAAAGAATTTTGATAAAATCGGTTTGTTTACACTTTACATCAATTGGATTGATATAAACCATAGTTCTGAAATTAAAAATAACTAATGCAGAAGTTTCATACAGTTCCAGATGTCTGGTATTAGAAAATCTACATAGGCCTCGAATTCTTGAGTAGTAACATGAACTAGTAACATGACAGAAGACATATTTTATTTTACTAAATTAACCCGATTCCGTTTCGTCAGTTGCATACATCATCGTGACTCAAATAATTGGACGCTAATCAACATTATCAATGATCACACATACTGACCGGATGGCCCAGTGGTGAGACCCTGACTGTGAAGCTTGAGTCCCTAGTCGGGGCAGACATTTGTATGAAAAATATGAATGTTTGTTCTGGAGTCTTGATTGTTTAATATGCATCTAAGTATGTATCTATCTACATAAGTATGATTATCTGTTGCCTAGTACCCTTAACACAAGCTTTGCTTACTTTGGGACTATGTCAATTGGTAAATGATATTATAACGGATAACTCACGTCTTAAACCGAGTTTAGCTCGACATGTTTCGGGCTATTTCGTAGCCCTTCCTCTCAGGAGCACGCGACTCGGCGGCTGCCGCAACACGCACACTACGCGCCACCGCTCTGCTCGCATGACAAACTCGTGCTAAACTCGGTTTAAGATGTGAGTTATCCGTTATAATATAATTTAATATGAGTGAGTCTCACGGTAGTTTCATGTTCAAAATATGTCAATTGGTGTCAAAATGTCCCATGATAATTATTATGATTATTACACATCACTACTTTGGACCACAACTGATGCAGCATGGGACTTAAACATTAGGTATGTTTGCTAACATAGTACCAAACACAAACATGATGCCATGCCATGCAATAGATAAAAAAAGGAAATGAAACATTTGGCTTCTTATCACATGCAACTAACTACTGTTTAACATTGAAACATCTGTTTGGTCTCTATATGGTACAACACAGGGGTTAATTTACTGTGTTCAAAACAGTAATTATGAAATAGAATGTCAACAGAATAGATATATGTTACAGGAGATTTTGAAATGGGAAACAGCGGTCTGTTGCATTTTTATCTTTTTGTTTGATTGCTGGCCTATTTTGTAGTAAAGTTTTGTAGGAAATTATGAAACTAAGATAGATATTGAATTCCTATTCGAAACCATATTGCTGCAGTTCAAAAATGTATTTTTTATATAAACAGTCCTGTGATTGACCCCTATCTCCATCTATGAGGCCAAAAGTGTACCTCACTGGTTCAGTAACAGCTTATTCACTCTAGCCTAGCAATAAGAAAAATAGGTTGACACTTTTTTCAAGCTAACATCATTTATACAATAAAGTTTATCTCTATTTCTATTGTTTGGGGTGAATAAATGGAGTTAAGAAACTACTAATTGGTATGTTAGTTTCAGTCTTTGGATCAGATGAAATTGAATTTATGTATGGAATCATATGAATTGAAAATTTATTACTGAAATTTGAAAACCAGAAAATTTGATTTATTTTAATAGCTAAATAGCTATCATTAAAAATAAAATATTTTTCTGGTCTTCATTAATGAGTTGTGTGTCCTGATAGATTCTGTTATAAATTGCAATATAATAAGTTGTTTGGGCATTTTAAATTACAGGAAATACCAAGTAAGTACACAATTTTAAAATTATAATTTGTATTATATTAAGTCAAAAGTGTAACTAGTATATCGGTTTATTGTTTACTAAAACCTAGGCGTAATTTCAGTGCTTACTAACCTTTTTATTTGTAAACAAATATTTTATTTTGAATAAACAATTTCAATTTCAATTTCAATTTCAATTTCAATTTTTCAATTTCAATAATGTAATATTTAAAACATTAACTTCACGATATCTTCTAAAAAATTCACACTAATCATACAACATTATAACAAACTACATTGTTCACTTGTTCGAAAGTGTTACAAATCAGACGATGATTTTATATTTGGAAATAAATCTTTTCAATGTTAAAAAAAAAAAAAAAATTGTAATTATTTAAGTTAGAATAAAATAATTATTGCTATATATAATTTTTGTAAGACCAATTCTACTAACAAAAAATATGGACTTTTGTTTGGTCTGAAATAAAGTATTTTTATTTTATTTTTTTATACCGCACCATGTGCATAATAAGCTAAGGGCTAGAATAAGGTCTTAAGTTTGTTATGTTTATGCCAAATAAATTAATTCATTTATTGCATGACAATGAAATCTGTAACAAAAGCCTTTTCAAAAGCTGTTAAAATATGTCGAATGCGTGCCTATCACGAAATTAAGATAATGTGAACCCTAAGCCCTAAAAGTGTTGTCAATAAACTAATAACCACACTGCACCCAAAATAACAGTTTGTTTATCGAAGAAACGCCGCAAACGTAACGATGTAATTCCTAACAGTAAACAAACTGTTTGTAAACAAAGAAACCGGCGAATTATCATGATTTTTCACTCACCAGGACTTTGACGAAGCGACTTTCCAGCTCATCTCGGTCTGGCATAGGGGGTTTTGTTCTATTTCTCGTCGACGCCTGGCGAACATGGTGACTCTTGGTCGGCCCGACAGCCGGCCCGTCTAACATGGTTTGTTCCCGAGACGTTATCAAACCCATTTTACACTAAACACTAGCGAAACACTAAACACATATTCCATGCATCAGGTCATTTTTATCACAGACAACAGCACTAAATCACTGATTTTAAATCAACAGGTCACATCACACAGAGCGGCGGCGATCGAGCCGACTTCATTCAACAAACTGCAATAAAAGCGTAGCAAAGACCTTCCTTTGCGCTGCGAATACGGCGAAGCGAGCGAGCGCAGTGCGTACGTACTTAAACGAAGTGAAGTTAGGTAGTTGTGAGACTCAGTGTTGCCAGGCCCAATTTGAAAAACACAGGAGATATATGTCGTGAAAAACAGATTTGAAATAAAAACAGGAGAAAAAAATTACCTCGTAAACCATTTATAGAAGAATGTTTTATTTATTATATTCCCTAGGTTATTGAATTTACGATTTATGTTTAACATTTTCATTGACTAAAAAGGATGAATATTGTTTTACAACTGCATAAATTTACTTAAAAGTAAAAATATAATATTAACTTGGTTTAATTTAGGTAATTTATTTATAGTAACAAGCTATAAATCCAATTTCTCTTGCTGCATAACTCGAAGTAATTTAGTGATTTAAAGATATTTAAATCCTATCACCGACAGCTCATACCTATAAAATATCTATTTAACTTAAGTAACCATTAGAAGTCTCTGAATATGGAAGCTAGAATAGACTAATTGGCTTACCAAAAGACTAAGCACCAATTAGTTTTAGGTACAATTCTTTATTATATGTCTCATCTACAAAGAAAGTGTTTCCTTACTAAGGTTCAAAGTGACATAGATGTTACACACTACAATAAAATTAAAGGCCTTACACTAAGAACCTTGAAACGACCATAGATTCATTAGCTCTCTTAGTTTCATTCAAAACTGTGGCATAGATTTAACCAATTTAAGGCTGTCTTGCACTCACTTTAAGAACTTAGTAGTAGTATGGTTAATTATACAAGTGAATTTCTAAAATCCAGGAGATTGATAAAAAAATACAGTAGAACAGGAGCAGCACCCTAAAACCAGGAGATCTCCTGTAAAAACAGGAGACCTGACAACACTGGTGGGACTTTTGTTATTGGGTTAGGTTGACAGTAGTTTGACAACCTCTTAGCCAATCAGTAATAAGTCGTTAACTCGTTCGTTAGATACGTTTAAATACACAGCATGCACAGAAAACCGAAACAAATTATTGTTATTATTATCAGTTACAACCACAAAAAACAAATGATATACGGCCATTCTATTACATATGTATTATATGATAGACAATGGATTAATTATTCCGTAAGAAAGCGAATTTAATCACCAGAATAAATTTTGACGTTGTGAACGTAGTAGGTTTCAGAACAAAAAAAAAGTGTGATGTTACTGGTGTAAAAAAACTTACATTACACAGACTACTTAGAGATACTACGTATCAGACCGCCAACTGAGGAACAAGACAATTCATCAGTAAACAACTATATTTTATCTGTATCTCTGGTGATGTATGACGTTTCGTTTTTTTTTTTTTCGCAATTTCTACAGGTCTAGGGAAAGATCGGCATACATCCATGGTATGCTACCTAGCAGATGAGGAATTGTTTTAAGAAAATATTTTAATTTCGAAATTGATCACTTAACTTCTAAAGGCACACTTGCATTAGAAGTTAAGTGATCAATTTCGAAATTAAAATATTTATTTATTGGTATTTAGATATCAATCTAAATACAAAGAGCTGTATTAGGAGTAAAATAAAATATCGATATTATTTGTTGATTTTTTTATTTTTTTATTTTTTTTTAAATTTATTGTATGCCTTGTTCTGCATTTCTGGCAAATTTTGCCAATTTAGGCGGACTATATCTGTGCCCTTAATATTTTGTTGATTGTGTTGCACCAATTTGCTATAGTAAATCTCACTGTTAGGGTGACAAAATTGTGGAGCATCTCTGTGTTGTGTTCGGCACAGTCAATAAATTCGAAAGAATTTTGGTCAAAATATTTTTTTTGATAATGTCTGAAATATTATTTTTGTGCGCATTACTTTCCAAAAATTCGTTTGTTTCCTTGACGACTGTGCCGAAACACCTCACAGCAGCTTCGGATGGGTAGCTTAGGCTTTTTTTAGCCGAATTGTATTCCCGCTGGCTAATCCATAAATGTATGGGACTTTGCTCTGATGTAAAACTTTTTTTACATTGCTTACATTTGTTTTTTTCTAAAATTTTTTTTACTACCCATCCAGCAGTGTAGGCCCGCGAGTGCACATTTAAACGTTCTCGTCGGGCCTGCTCCACAATCGTTCCATATGATACAGTTCTGGGATGACCCGGCTCGACATTCTGATTGTCTCTTTCGTCAAACAGTAAATGTAAATTAAAAATTTGGTCCGCCGAATCATCCTCACAATTAAAAGTTTCACTATGGAACTTTATCACCCTTGTCACCAACAAAGATTTAAAGGTGCACACAAAGCTGTGGCAGTTAGGGTCATTGTTTCTATAATTATAAGCCCTAACTTGGCCAAAAAAATTTTCTATCGGGTCAGAATTAAAATATCTTGGCCGCATTATTGTAATATTTCTCTTTGAGAGACTGCCACAGCTTCATTAAGCTTTTTATTGTGACAACAAAATTTTGAGAGAGGGCACAGATTTTTGCTGTCCGGTGCCTGTTATATATTTCATGCTATTTAATTTTGTTATGCTTTCTCTCCAAAATTTATGGTGTGGTGACTTGGTGGTCACCGCTGTTCTGAGAAATTTGCCTTTTTTGTTTTTCTTGCACAATGTTGTTGCTCCGTTCACGCTGTCAAAAAGCTGATCAAAAAAGAGTACAGTCTCCGCTGTATTTTTTAAAGTTCTGCTGACCGGTTTTCCGTCAGTATAATGAGCTGAAAGTAAAAAGAATAGCGTGTTCAAAAGTCGTGACGCAAAAATACTAAGTTTAGATTATTTCTATTACTAGTGTTTACCCGCGGCTTCACACACGTAAAATGAAATAACGGGATTTTACTCATTAATGCTGTATGTAAAACATTTGCCCTAATACTAGCGGTTGCAATTTTGAGACTAAGTGGGAATATGGAGATATCAGCTATCTACATACCAAAGTTCATCCAAATTCATCTAGCTGTATTAGTATGAAGGAGTTACAAAATAAAATTCCCGTAAAAATTCTTAAAAGTTACATTGTGTTTTCGTTGACATTGCATTGAAAACAACCTTATCAAATTTCATAACTACCCAGCCATGCAGATTTTGTTTTTTATCCCGAACCCGTGGGAATATCGGGATAAATAGCTTAAGCGTTACTTATACAAACCAAATTTCATTTAAATCTGTCCTGCCGTTTTAGCGTGAAGGCGTAACAGGTGTAACAGACATACATACAAACACAAATATTATAACGTCTTAAACTTTCGTGATTTTCACTCATAGTCAAAATACCACGCACAGGACTTATCTTATCACGCTAACACACACGAGTAATATTTACCTCGACGTTTCGGCAACATTACAGTGGCCGTGGTCACAAGTATTACTAGTATTATTAGCGTGATAAATCCTGTGCGTGATATTTTGACCACAAATATTATATTCACAAACTTTCGCATTTATAATATTATTCGTAGGATGTGTATTAATGCTCATTGTTTACTGGAAGAATAGTCACAAATAAAGGTGTGTAACCTTGCGACACTTGTGACACACACAGGCTGTAGACAATGTATGAGGTGGTGGTTAGATACAGTCAAGTGTAAAAATATGAACTTATTCAAAGTTTCAATAATAAGTACCACAGACTCTTATTCCGACGCAAAAAGGCCGTAGTAACATATTTTTGAATGGTTTGAATAGATACTTATTTTTGCACTTGACTGTACATGCATCAAAAAGTTTTTGCGTAGAATTTAATTGGATTAATGTTGCTTTTGCCTCAGATTGTATAAATAAAAGGCATACATTAACTAGTGGATGAAATTAAAATTGATTACATAAATAGCGTAACTTACAAAAATTTGCTGTATATGACAGAGCCGCAGAAACTGTTTGGCTAAAAACTTTCACACAGTTCTTGACCTGGAATAAAAAAAAAATTAAATTATTTTTAACGTTACCGTAACTAAGTGCATACAAGCTTTACATTTGATAACAACAATTTGATCCCTCATTACATTTTTTAATTTTTACAATATTTTCAGTGTAAATAAATCATTACACGTTAGTAAATTGCAAGTACTACTTGCCTTCATCTTTTTTATTTTTTCGGGAATGACATGCTGGTCATTCAATTTATGCAGCAGTCTCGCTTCGGTGTGAGTACAGTCTGCTTTGTACACGTCGACAATATCTTGCCATTTTGAAACTTTATCCTCTATTATAATATTTTTGTTCAAGAAATTGTTTCTCAGGCCTTTTATCAAATGAGGAGGATCATAAATGATTTGTAAATTTACCCCGCTCATCGTGATTGTCCCATCTGAAATAAAGAAACAAAGTTATTGAATTATTTATTGAATGCATAATTATGGCGTAACTTGGCCAGTCCAGCTTTCTGTTGCCTCTTCGTACTTAAACCACTGAACCGATTTAGATGAATTTAGAATCAAGAACAGTTTGAGACCCAAGCAGAGTCGCAAGCAATAGCTTTTATATAAACATAGGTGAAATTCACTAACGCCCAGCTCTGTCTCTCTCTAACCTAATTTAATAAAGTGTAGTAAAATAAACTAATGTAAATACCGTATAGATCAACACATTAACAATACAAAGAATACTTGACCAAGATACAGCTAGATACAGGCACCTATCAGTTGCTTGCAACTGCCTGCCTGATAATTTATATAATAATAATAATAAAAATATACTAACCTGGCACTTGATTTCGAAGTATTTGATCACGTTCTGTGTCTTTCTTTAGACTGTTTAAAGTAGACTGGAATGCGGAACCCTGGTCACAAATAAGGGCAATAGGATTCAATCCACACCCTGTTACAGCTGAAATAATATCTTTCAGTATGTTCTTCAATTCCGCACCCTTAGTTGCCCCTTCACAAAAATAAAATGCCACTGGCTGCTGCCATTTGTGAACAGCACCTCTCAACATAAAGACGAGGGCATGGTCAGCAAAGTCGTTTTTCTTTTTATTGAGCTCAACTAACCCATTGATTGTGTCCTTATTTTTATCATAGGTTAAACCAGGTTCCAGTGACATTTCGTCGAAAACCACAGAGCACATCTTCTTTTTTTCATCCCATGATTGAATCTGAAAACATCCATACTAATATTATAAACGCGAAAGTGTTTGTGTGTTTGTATGTTTGTCCGTCTTTCACGCCGTAACGGAGCGACGGATCGACGTGATTTTTGGCATAGAGATAGTTTATGGCCCGAAAGTGACAAAGGCTACTTTTTATCCCGGAAAAATGCACAGTTCCCGAGGGAACAGCGCGCGATAACCGAATTCCACGCGGGCGGAGCCGCGGGCAAAAGCTAGTAATTTATAATATATGTATATGCTATGCTGCTATGTCAATTGACGACAACAATTAATTAGAAACTACTGTCACGTACCATCAGCCAAATAAGTGGTCTATCAATTTTAAATAACTTTAAATGGCCCAAAGATCAAATGACTGTCTCATAATAAGTACCTAAAATTTGAACTGGGACTAAATTTACCTATTAATATTATAAAATGCGAGTTTGAATATTTTGTCACCCCATCAAGCAAAAACGGGATAATAACAACATGAGAGATATGCACTTGTAGTTTACTCCCCATTACAGTAGTTATCTGCGTTAGTGATAATAGTGTTGTGTCGTTTCCACTGACGCAATTTTGTGTTTAAGTTACTTAATTATAAATACTATAGAAATTTTATTGTATTTTATTGTATTGTATTGATTTTCTATTGCATCATAAAAGACTATTGCTATGTTTTGGACTACCTGTATTATGGAAAGATATACAAAAGTGTCAATGAGCAATCAACAAGGTACAAACCTCTTTTGTTATCAGTTCAAATACTTGAGGACAGATTCCTGATTCGATCTTCAATTTGTCACCATTTTGTTCAAGGTTGACCTCGATGGTAATATAAATATTTGTGAAGAAATTTATAGCATTTCGGGCTTTGTTTCATGATAGACAAAGCAATTAACTTTTCTTCCTGAGTGAATCGGCGCCCCTTTTTATTCTTTGTGCAGAGATTAATTTGCATTTTCAAAATTTTTTTTGCATATGGGTTCATGTGTTGAGTTAATTTTTGGAAAGACTCCTCTTTATTGAACTTCATGGCTCTTTTAGCTCTTCGGTAATAATCCACCTGTTGTTTTGACTTCTTAAACTCTTCATAATTATTTTGCACTCCGGTGTCATATTGGTTATTTTTTCAATTAATCTTCTTCTGCGGCGCATTGTCCCTTTGGCACTTCGGATTTTACTCGAACCTGAAACAGTATATATTTTTTTAAGGTAAGGACATCAAACAAAACTATTAAAACAATACAATGACTCTTTATTGTTCACCATAAATAGTAAACGATACAGAAACAGGTACATAGAAAGAAAGAACAATCAAGAAATGTATATAAGTAAAAATGAATCTTAAAATGTGTTGCTAAGCGCAAAACTCTGGAACGGCTGTTTCGATTCGCGATGTCACCTAGCCGCAGCCACGCAGACACCTCGGGGGTACTGAGGTACGGAAACCCGTTACGTGCTTGCGTATAGTTGACACCAGGTTAACGGAGAGCAGATGACGTGAAGCGGCGCCGATCCGGTGCCGAGCGGTTATGTGTGCGTGTTAATTTCAAAATGAAAATGGATCAAAACAGGTTCGAAATTATGTACTAACCTGCAGCTGGTCCATGTGATAGATTGTAATTTTCAGAATGCTCAGCGGCAACGAGTTGTTCTTGCAATCCTAGCCGGTTGTCTGTGTTCAGCAGTGGATAACTCTCGAGTGCTGAAGATGAAGCAATGGGCTCCATTGTTACAGAGATTGCTATAAACAGACAACGCTATATGTTAGGTTTGGATTCTAAATAATGTTTTCTATTATTTTTATGCATGTTGTTGTACTTTATTTTATATTCCACTAGAGCGGTGCTGTACGAGGATAGATAAATGAAGCGATTCTATTGGTTCAAGAAAAACACATTCCTCGCACATCTCTGGTAGAAACGCAGCCTAAGGCTTGAATGAAAGAAAATATTGGGGCGCCATCATTGCCAAGAAGAATGCGCTGCAAGAAAGTTGGCAGAAAGTCATGTTTTCATAATAATATAATTACAAATAAAATACTTAAAAACTACAATAAGTATACAATTAAAGAAAAAATTACAAAAAATAATAATATTAATATAGGGATGTATGGGGTCCTAACTAAACACTAACTATATCTACTTTCAGTGGAAGTGTAGAATGCTTACACCATCATAAATTTTAAAATAATAATAATTTAGTTTTGAAATATACATTTCAGGTCAAGTAACCATTAAGCTTTTAGATTCCAAAGGCAAGCTCACAAAAGAACTGAGTGCGGCTGTATCTACTAGACTATATACAACATGAAGAAACAATTACCTGAGCTAGTGCTAGGTACTGGATCTTCTGATAACCTTGGGCTCTCACTAGACGTTGAAGCAATCACATCTGGAATAAGATAAATGGTACTGAATTTATAGTAATAATGACATACAAGATTATATGAAGACTATCAAAATTTTCTTTCCTTATTTGGATAGTTAAGTATTTCTTCCTGATAAGGAAAAAAGGAACCCTTTTATCATTCACACCATGACGTCTAGTCCTGTTTAAATGATCTGTGAATATAGGTACATTCAATAATCCGGGTAAGCGCATGTCGGACCACATGCAGTGCAGAGTTTTGTCTATTAAGTTTTGATCTCTATTATTACCAGTAGGTAATCTAGGTAGGTAGCTTGGTAGACTTTGCAAGTTAACAAGTACGGTACTCAATCACATCTAAACTGCTGAACCGATTTAGATTAAATATGGTATACAGATAGTTTGAGTCTCCAAGAAGGACATAGGATAGTTTTTATCCTGGAAAATTGCATATTTGCCGCAGGATAGCTATAAACGAATACTACGCGGACGGAGTCGCAGGCAACGGCTAGTGTTTACATAATTGAAAACTAGGTATAATTTGGTTGATTCGTAACCAATATTGATAAGAGAAAAATAAGAAAAAATGTAAGCAGAATTTTTAACAAAATACCTTTTAGTGTTCCCTTCTGCAGTATGTGTGGTCAAGGTGTCTTTTACGCGAGTAATTATGCTCCATAAGAGGATCCACATTTTCTGAAAGTAACAGGAATATATAAATCAATGAAACATACACATATTTAAATAAGGTTTCATTTCTACTTCAGTCTTACTAGAAAAGCTTCTAAAAAACAGAAAAGTTTGCTGAAAAGCTTAGCGCCCACATCTCAGATCCGAACATCACATTAAGAATACTTACACTAAATTTATAGAATATGAGCTGGGTATAAAATATTTTGCTTAGTATTTTCCGATTCATTTACTTGTTAACTTACTTAGTTTTGCTGTATTAGAGCTCATTGTACAACTTTATCTTCAGAGGTTGAGCATGTAATCTACGAATCAAATAAGATTCTGTTAATAAAATATACTAATAGGTATTTTCAAAACTTACCGGTATCGATATTCGCCTGAGATGGTATTCCACTAGATATCTCGTCTTCAGTAAACAGCGAAGGATATGCTGCAACTAAAAGACGTGATTTGGACGAAATAAACCGTTTTTCAAAGTGTTTTTGACAAATAAACATCTTCGAAAGTTGCTCTTGTGATAATTTGTTTAGATCATCACGATTTAGACACTGTAACCACTTTTGGAGTCTTATCTCAATGGCTGGGAAATGGTGTAAAATAACGTCCTGTCGCGAAGATTTACACACACAGCACTCGTAATACATTTTGCAAATATTACTAAGAACCGTTCGTAGGCTCAGTCACAGAAAAAGCGGAGAGGATAAGCACAACGACTTCACTCGATCAACACTCTAACGTGACTGATAAAAAAATGCATCATGGCTGCCGGCTTGCGCCTACGCACACAGGTACAGCTCCACCATCTGTCACTTTGATATAAAAACAAGATGGCGCTACCACTAGCGATCCGTTATACGTAGATTACAGGCCGTGTTACATTAGTTTTTAAAATTCCATTCGATCGATCAGTAGTCAGTCAGTCATCGTTTGGTTTGTTGCCCTAAGCAGTCGAGATCGTTTTACGTACTCCTGTAAGCTTTCAGCGTTTGACTACCATGGCGTCTCCGAAGCCCTATGCTTCTGTGTCTGAAGAGTTGAGTGATGTGCAAGTGTTGGACTCTAATGAGCCGCTTGTCACGGCCTCCTCTTCTGCGCCGTCTTCAAGTAGTGCGCGAGTGATGGACTCAATAGAGCCGCTTGTGCCTACTGCGCGAGTGCAAGTTTTGGACTCAAAATAAGCCGCTTGTGCTCCGCGTGTCGATCCTCGGTCCTTGACGAACGGTGCTGGTCCCAGTGGAAGTAGCAGCGCTGGCTCTTGTGATAGCCTACCAGCTATCGCTAGTCTTCGGACGAGGACGAGGAATATGCTGCTCGATGCCCGACCTACTGGGTCATCCGGCAGAAGGCATAATCCTTATTCGGATGAGTTAAAGTAAGTTTCGTATTTTTTTTTTTTTCATGGCTCACTTGCGTGAAGCAAGACTTATTTGCCAGTGTCGCGCGTAGAGACATTGCACACGTGAGGAGGAATGTTTCGGTTTATGAAATTTTGATCTTGGGAAGGAACAGACAGGAGACCTAAACAATACATATGTTTATGGATGGCACCAAAGTTTCGATTTATAGTATGATTGCTTGTACAATATCATTGTAATTCAGGTCAGGTCAGGGCCCTTGGTATTGCGCTCCCTTTACCAACAGTAGATAGTATAAAGCAGTACGGAAACTAGACCTATTTTAGAGTATTAACCCATCAAATAAGCCTTTGTTTCCATACTGCTTTATAATATTTACTGTGGTAAAATGAGCGCGAAGGATAGCACCGCACAGCGGGAAGCGCTCAGAAAAATTTTGTCCATTTTAAGTTCATTAAAGCAATTTGTATACATTGATTGTTGACCCCCCCCTCCGACCCTCCCCCGGCGCGAAGCAGCATTCACATATTTTAATGTAAATTTTGTGTTACAGAGCCATGTGGACCTGGAAGAAAAAATCTTCTCCAAATTGGGAATCCACGGAGCAATGTATCCAGTTTGCGGAGGAAGAGAGGTCTCCTTCCAACTGAGAAATGTGCGCCTACCACCGCAAGGCAATTGTCATTTACTAAAGAAGCTGGGCAAGTTGGGAAATTTAGATGCCGAAAGAGCAACTGCCGGACCAAACCAGTCTCCCGTGCAGTTGGAACCTGGTTCGAGAATGCACGCTTGTCCCTCACTCTAATCTTCCAAATCATGTACGCATTTAGTGAGGGACTGACATATCACCAAACCAGAAAGGAGCTAGCGTTTGAAGATGGTTCGGTTGTTTCGCATAGAACTGTGGCCGACTGGTTTAGTTATTGCCGGGAGACAATAGCTCTTTACCAATTAGAAATCAAAGGGCCCAAGGAAAGATAGGGGGCCCTAATAAAATAGTTCAAATCGACGAATCGAAATTTGGGAAAAGGAAATACAATCGTGGAAGACACATTGAAGGACATTGGGTCATCGGAATGATTGAAGATGGCAATGATGATCTGCGGCTTGAGGTGTGTCCCGATAACGAAAGGTCTGCGGACATATTGGTGCCACTTATAAAAAAACATGTTCAGGAAGGTTCCATCATTCACACAGATTATTGGAGAGCATATCTGAGCCTTCCTGAGCATGGATATATACATAAAAGGGTCAATCATAGTGACCCAACTAACAAATTTGTGGCACCTGACGGGACACACACTCAACGAATCGAGAGCCAGTGGAGAGGACTAAAAAAACAATTCAGACAAAACCAAAATAAACACAATTTTACTGACTGGCTATGTGAATATAGCTGGAGGCGAAGAATTATGGTGAATCATTTAGATGCATATGAAGAATTATTAAATGCAATAAAATATGTTTATAAAATTGAATAAGGAGGCTCATTCAATTTTATAAACATATTTTATTGCATACTAACACTACTAATACTAAAACTAACATTACTAACACTATTAACATTGCTAACAAGAATAACAATACTAATAATTAAATTAAGAAAATGCTAACAATATTAACAATACTAATAATTAAATTAAGAAAATGCTAACAATATTAACAATACTAATAATTAAATTAAGAAAATGCTAACAATATTAACAATACTAATAATTAAATTAAGAAAATGCTAACAATAATAACAATACTAATAATTAAATTAAGAAAATGCTAACAATAATAACAATACTAATAATTAAATTAAGAAAATGCTAACAATATTAACAATACTAATAATTAAATTAAGAAAATGCTAACAATAATAACAATACTAATAATTAAATTAAGAAAATGCTAACAATATTAACAATACTAATAATTAAATTAAGAAAATGCTAACAATATTAACAATACTAATAATTAAATTAAGAAAATGCTAACAATAATAACAATACTAATAATTAAATTAAGAAAATGCTAACAATAATAACAACTCTCCAGTAGTTATTACAGTATTATTGTATGTCTTGTATTTGGAAATAAAGCATGTATTATTTATAAAATTGAATAAACAGCTGTTATTAAAATTCTTTGTGTTTTATTGTCATTATAATTATGAATATCCAAAAAATACCCAAAACCGAATCAGAGCACCCCACTATCCACGTGGACTTGTCTGCCCTACCCCTAGAGTGTATATAAAAAATCGGAGGCGCGGAGGGAGAGCAGCCCTCCGCCCTTGCGTGACAGCGCTGTCACGCAAGGGCGGAAGGGCTGCTCTTCCCGCAGCGCCGGAGTAGTCACAGAAGCTAAGAGCCCCCCCACTTCCCCGCTACCCCCCCTAAGCCCCGCCCCTTTCCTTCCTTTAATCCAGTTTATTTTATCCCTCCTCCCCCACTTCCCCGCTACCCCCATAAGCCCCGCCCCTTTCCTTTCTTTAATCCAGTTTATTTTACCCCTCCTCCCCCATACCCCTCCCCCTTCATTTCACGGTGATATCTCCCTCATTTCGTGGTAATCCATGGTAATTCTATGGTAATTCCATGGTAATCAGACATACGGAAATGAGAAAATGGTAAGGAAACCAAAAATATAATTCTAATAACTAAATAGCGCTATTCTAACCTCAAAACTTTAACCATGGATATCTCCATAACCATGGGGTTCCGCGGGGTGGGGATGGTACAGGGGGTAGCCCTCCCCCCTCCCCCTCCCCCCCCCCCCTCCCCCCTCCCCCCCCCTAAATCGACGGTCCATAATGGAAATTTTTACCGTCCGCTCTCCCGTAAAATTTCGAAACGGTCAAGCGATAAATCGACTTCTCGCCGATGAACTACTTGTCAATGTGTGAGTTTTTGAGTCACCTGTAAACGAATTATTAGTGTACTTGTTGTATTATTTAAATGCTTACATCGTCATTACAGTCAAGTGGCAGATAAATATTTTAAGGTAATCTACCGCTAAGGCTCCTCTTTTCCGACAGGAAGCCCGCATTGCTCTAAGCTCGTAGTAGTTTTAATTCAAAGAAAAGGAAGACTCAAAAATTAAATAGAATGTTTTGAAATATTAAGTCTATACTATACATTTAAATAAAGCAAAGAAATTTTACATATATTATGTATCTAATTATTTATCACCAAGAGATGCCAATTAATTTTTATAACTCTTTGTGTATGTGTCAGTATTACGGTCATAAATACCGTTTATTTTTTATAATTTATTGAATCAGGCGTTACTTTGCGGAGGTCCATATCAATGAACTAAAATAATTTCCTTGAATTTTCTTTAAGGTCGCGGGTGAGCAAGGAAATTATTTTAGTTCGTTTATTTTTTGTAATCACTAACATGAAAAAACAGGCTTACAGTACAAAAATGCGGCTATCAGTAATATAATTTTATTTAAGTATAAATAGGAGAAACGCGAGGAATATCTGTGGGCATATCCGCAATCACGTACGACACGGCCGCCCAAAACGCAGCGCAGTCGATTACATCCGTCATATTCAGGACGTTCAGCGTGTCAGCCTCGCTGTGATGAAACCAATAATACCGCTCATTGTCATTCAGCAGAGATGCTCCCGGCACGCCCTTATCCACAATTAAAGTAATGTCAGACCCAGGATAGTCAGTTTCTTCAAGTTTGTCAATCGGCGAGAAGAGTTTCAATATTTCTGCTATCAGACAACGCGCCTCAGTAGATCCTGCTACCGATAAACCGCGTGGCTTAAATGTTCCTTCATCAGATTCCATTATAAAATTTATATTTTTCAGTTCACTCATATGCTTCTTCAGATATGCTTGCGCACCAACTAAACCTGGTTCTTCCGCCGTCCACAAGATGGCTCGGAGCGTTCTTCTTGGCTTTAAATTCAAATGATGCAAAGCTACAGGTGCTAACCAACTAATTATCATTCCACCTCCGTCGTCCATAGCCCCTTGTCCCACGTCCCAACTGTCTATATGTCCAGAAACAATTACTACTTTTTCGGGATCATCCTTGCCTTTGACATCTATGATAGTGTTTCGTGATTTAGTCGTGTCAAATGTACTGGACATTTCGATTTTTAAAAATATTTTTTCTCCTTGATCTTGTAATCTGTGCAATAAGTCAGCATCTTCATGGGTGATTGCTGCTGCAGGAATCTTAGATACGTTACCATCATAGTATTGGGCTCCTGTGTGGGGTGAATACATTGAAAAAGGAGTTATTGATCGGACCAATGATGCAACTGCTCCTTTCTTAGCTGCTTTAGAAGCACCTTGTGATCTGTACTGAACTGTATCGCCGTAGCTTATGAACGGTACATCGTAAACAACAATTTTTCCCTTTATATCTGAATCAAGTTTTTGATCAAGTTCTTGAAAACTGCTAACAATAACAGCTTCTGCTGTTATTCCTTCTATTGGGGTGCCAACGCTGGTTCCGAGTCCAATAACTGCTATATTTTTTTGGCGCGGGAGAATCATTGAAATAGCCTCATGGCCGCGGACCCAATGTGGTGCCTGAAATATAAAAAACCGTTCAAGCACAACTTAGATTCGCGTACTGAAATTTCCATGAAAATTTAAAACCCAGCAAAAAACTAAGATACTTAGACTCCTTGTCTCGTTTGAAGCACAGAATCTATTTTAAAATTATATTTGATATGTGAGTGTGATGAGTATGAGAAATATCAGAAGCTAATTAAAGGTAATCTGGGTCTACATTCCTACAAATATATCTAATGTAATAAATGTAAATAAATTAAAAACTGTGACCCTAAAAATATTAATGGGACTAAAATTGTACACAAAATATATGCTATGGACATTAGAAGACTGGTCACGGAATACTTAAATCTACTTCCTCAGTTGTGACATCTGTAATTCCGTTTTCTCTGGTTAGGTTTATCATATGATCAATAGCGTTTTCCAAATTCTTAGTTCCGGATGGACGTGCTCCAAATTTGTCCAGAAAGGCAGAAAATCTAAAACAAATAAAAGCATGTTACTGATTGTCAACAAATACAATTAAGGCAATCTGTTTTTAAGGGTTCCGTAGTCAACAACTGGGAACCCTTATAGTTTGACACACTGACTGCAAGCCGGCTTCACGGTCGTAATGCAGTCATATTGCAGTTGAAGAAACTACAATATGACTGCAATAGAACTGCGACAGGGGGCATTGCAGTTACAATGCAGTCATTCCAACTGCAATACGACTGCATCACAACCGTGCAGCCGGCTTGCAGTCGGCGTGCGGTTGACAGGACTGCACGGCAACTGCAAGCGGACTGCACAGTTGGTTTGCAGTTGTGATGCAGTTGGTGTAACTGCATCAAAACTGCACTCGAACTGCCATTTTGCAGCTGGGTTGCAGTTCAAATATTGTCCGTCTGTACCTACCGGAACTAAGATAATTGATATTTAAGATTGTAATGTAACCGCCACGGCGTGCATTTTTTTTCTTAAAGTACCTATTAGGTCACGCTAAAAGTATATTCTTTCAAATAAAAAAATAAATAATGAAATCGGTTCATATAATAAAGAATTACCTCTGAAACACCATCAACATACATACTAGTTCTAGCCTGAAAATAAGTTACCCAATTTGGCGATAGATAGCGCTGTACCCCTGAAGTTGAAATTCTACTTCGCGCTATTAAGATTATGGGGACGGATATGCTTGAAGGTCAAATAAATCTCGTTTTCGATTGCGTTGATAGTCTGTGGTCTTTGTCTAGTTGTCAGTGCTACACAAAAGTCTTATTTTAAGTCCGCCTATTGTGACGGTCGGGAACGGAGCATGGCTCGACATGCTCTTGCTTGACCGGTTTTTGATTTGTATAATTATTACGAGTACCTAGCAAAACAGTTACGATTTCCAAACTATTTTTTTATAGTCGGAAATATGCTAGCTACTAAATATTCATAATTTCTAAGCTTTTTAAGCGGTATGAATGAATAAGACGCTTAACTCAAGTTTATTTTGAATTTAAAGAAAATTAAAATAATCATCCATTTAATGAAGATGGGATTTATTAAAATAAATGGGAAAACTTTAATTTTATGAATTAGACATAGTAATTTAAATTTCTTTAATAATCAGTTTATTTAATAAAAATCACAAATATCATAAAATAAAATTAAAACAATAATTTTGTCTAGTTAACTTACTGTTCAAAAGTTCTTTGACCCAAACCTTTGTTTCTGATTTCATCCATAATCCTCTGCGTAACATTTTTGTACGAAGCTATATCTTTCACTGTCTGAGAATCCAGATTACACACACTTTCGTCATATCTGGTTATTATAACACGAGTATTAATAATATTGATAACTGAACTAAAAAACAGCAACATGGTTAATTTCGAATCCATTTCGGTCAATCGTCGTATATAGTTAGCTCTGAACTA
>NC_133488.1:18321294-18510896 GCF_025370935.1 Choristoneura fumiferana
CGTAACTTTCTTTGTGAGAAGCAAAAGACCAGAAAAAACGGCCAAGAGCGTGTCGGACACGCCCAAAATAGGGTTCCGTAGCCATTACGAATAAATTAAGTAATATTTTTCTAAGGATTTCGTATTTTATACGGAATCTTCCAAGTTTAGGTATATTTTATACCTTAGGCTGCTATTTACTCTTAAACTACTAATAATTCTCAAGCAAACTTAGCCGTTATAGTTTCCTTGAAAGTTTGCTATACTTACTACCATTCTGATTTTTTTCAAATTATGAAATTCTCGCTCGATTTTAATGAAAATTTGCACTTTAAAGTTGAATATTTTGCAAACAAATCACTGAATCGAAAAATCGTTTTAGCAACCCCCTAATTTTAAAAGACCTATCCAACGATACCCCACACTACAAGGTTGGATGACAAAAAAAAATCACCCCCACTTTACGTCTATGGGAGGTACACTAAAAAAATATTTTTTTGAAATTTTTATTATACTATTTAGTCGGCATAGTTTACATACATATTCGTGCAAAATTACAGCTTTCTAGCATTGATAGTCCCTGAGCAAAGCAGCGGACGGACAGACAGACAGACAGACATGGCGAAACTACAAGGTTTCCGTTTTTGCCATTTTGGCTCCGGAACCCTAAAAAAGTGAACGCACTCCACCCCCGAAATAAACCAATTGAACTACTTTTACCAAAACTATTCGACCCTTTCCCGACTTTAATTTTTCTGTTTTATCAAGTAATACAAATTTAATAAGTTTCTGACCCCGTCTCCTAAAAATAATACTTCGGTCCCCTCTTTTAAATTTTAGATCTACAAAGGTTATTTGTAAGTACTTATGAAAATTGGAAAGAAAAAGTAGCACAAATATAATTTTGGCTTACTGGAATTCTACGCAAAAACAATCTATACTTACCCCTCCCACACCCATGTAAGAAAAAATCCTCTCATCCCATATTCCCATCCCGTAGTCGCTTGTTATTAATTGAGTGAGACTGATGTATTGTTAATCCATTTGTTAAACATCAACAGGTATTATTGACAAGACGTGCTCTACGGTCAGTCATCAAACTGCCTACAAAAACAATGTCGCTTAAACCAATGGTGCATGCACGAGTTAAGATTCAAAGTTTCCACCAATCTAGTGTTTCTAATGTAGCGCATTAACGCCTTCATGCGTGTCTTGATAGTATTTTACTATAATAAGCCTATAGCTTCCTTTCAACAATTTCTCCATTGCATGGGTTTGCTGCCGTTTGTGGACCGTGAAAAGGAGAAAACGAATACTTTTTTTTTTTTCATTTTCTTCATAACGCTATTGGACTCGAAAGTAGTAATTTCAATCCGAACAAAAAGAGATTAACGTCATAACTCGAGATTGGCAAAGAATTGTACGAAATGAAAGCGAAATGAAAACGATATAACGCGTAAGTTTGCATCTTTTTGTATTGTGGCAAAACAGAATGGTGTTTATATCTTCAAGATAACCTATGGAAACACCCCTCGAGCCTTTAAAAAGATGCACAGTCACTGCTCACATTACGAGGGGAAGGTATAATATCGCATAAAACATGTTTTGTGACTTTTTATGGCTAAGCGCACATTTGTGTCAATTCACTCCCAAATGCCAATAAAGTTGCCTCTTCAGGAGGCCTCTTCGGAAATAAATATAACATCAAACTAGTAGGTAAATATTGTAAGTACTCGTTTAAGGAAAGGTTTAAGGAGACTAAGGAATATAAAGAACATGTATCTCCGAAACTATTACTACTAGACTCTTCAAATTTAGCTAAAAGTAGGTGATTATTACAGTAACTGTTTCAAATCCATATTAGTGTAAACAGGTGTGATGCCGTCTCTATTTGTTTTGTTCGAAATAGGGCATACATTAACGTCGGTTAATGCTAATCAATGGATGGTGAAACAGTAAAAATATAAAACCAGTAAAAAAATAATTCTAGGCTTTTTTAAATTCCTACGAGACAGAAATAAAAAAGAGAAAAAGTCATAAAATAGGATTATTTTTGTCTAACTTTCTGTAGCAGTTGTAGAGACTTAATACTTTATTGGTAGATATTAATATCATTTAGAATAATAGAGGTGCAGTAAGAAGGGATTTTTGGATTTTCCTACATGATAAAAAACGGGAGTCGAAGCGCAAAAGCTAGTACATACATATACGCTCGAAATACATAAACCTCTTTCGGACAGTCGGGTAAAAATCTACATAACCTTTTTTTATTTTTTTATTCGACTGGATGGCAAACGAGCAAGTGGGTCTCCTGATGGTAAGAGATCACCACCGCCCATAGACACCTGCAACACCAGTTAGTGCAGTTAGTTCTCAAAAGAGATAATCCTTTCATAAGTCCTTTAGTACAAATTAGTAAAATTGCCTCTGTAAGTGCAATATTATGATACTGACGGTGATCTGCATATGAGACAGGAAACAAAACGAAAAGGTCGCGGGCTGCCTGCCACATGTGGCGACCGGCCAGTGACGTCAAGCTCGCTCAGTCAGCTGTCCTGGCATTGACGCCAAAGGCAACCAGAGTCATTTGCGGAAAGTACTTTTTCCAAAGAGTCAGCGTTGTCGTTAACCGAGGTCCTATTTGTCGTCACTGCAACAGCAAAAGGTTTTTTCTCTGACATATAATAACCAACAATGGCTAATGCTGCGTAACTGACTAGAGACAAAATGTAACAGGAGAGCATTATAATTAAAATATATTTGTGTTTGAACACCAGACGCGAACTCTATAATTTTTTGTAGGTTACGCGGCATTGCATTTCAACGACGATATCTTGTTGCGAATTTTGCGATTATTTGCTAAGAGCTGAAAAGAACTGGGTTTTTACAGCACACGAGAGAAGCTATATCCGATTAAGGAACAGTTCAATTAATGTATCGTCTGTTGTACTATCTGCCGTCCTGGCGAGTTGTACGTACTCAGCTAAATTGAAAACCAGTCTGCGCCGGCCGTTCGTCCCCTAAAAAGTTGCGTTGACATCTTTTTTCTCTTTTAAATTGGATTTTCCCTTGATATGTAACAGATGTGTGATAGAGACGCACTCACCATGGATCGTTAAAACGTCTTTAACGTTCACTGTCACTTTCAAACTTTCGAGTAATGGACTCTGATTGCTCAGTTTAAATCGGCAAAACAGTTTTTCTTCCAAGTGTAATGCAAAGAAGTCATTAACGCGTGTTTTTTCTTCAAGAAAGCTAGAGTTGCTTAATCTGTTCAAGCTGAAAGCAAATTATTTTTGTCACGAAAAACCAGAGAGCATTGTATAATAAATTGTATTAATGATTTTTATATACTTAAATATTTGACATGTAAAATTTTTAATTTTATGAAAAATGGATATGTATATGAATATATGAGGAACGACTCCACACTATGACAACTAGGTGCCATAATGTCCAGAATAGGGACAAAAATAAAGTTATCCATTTTTTACTCCGTTACGCTCTTATTCCATATATTATATGTACAAGGTGTTAAATAAATGGAAAACCTAAAAGTTACGAATGCAACATACGTCAATCAAATGGTTGAATGCAGTTTAAATAATTTAATACTGGCCGTTTTTCTGACTATTTTTCTTCTAAAAACGGCGAAACGCAACTGACAAGTACAAATTATGAGTGTAGAGTTAGAAATCAAGTAGAATTACTAACTTAGCAGAACATAGGACATTTTTTGAAATATTTAAGGTGTTAGAGATAATAAATAAAAATAAAGTAACTTAAAATAAAATAATAATAAAAAAATATCGTTCAAGTGTAAATATGATTTCCGTACATACCGTTGGTATCAATGACTAGTCTGTCCTATTGACTTAAAAAAATGTAGTGCTTACTCCTTACACAGTTGTACCCAATAAGCTAGATGATATTTACGCTAGTAAGTAGGAACACTATATTTTTTTGACAGAAGCAACGCAAAATAATCACCCTTATATAAAATCCATATCCATACTAATATTATAAATGCGAAAGTGTGTGTATTTGTGTGTATGTTTGTCCGTCTTTCACGCCGTAACGGAGCGACGGATTGACGTGATTTTTGGCATAGATAGTTTATGGGCCCGAAAGTGATATAGGCTACTTTTATCCCGGAAAAATGCAGAATTCCCGTGGGAACAGCGCGCGATAACCGAATTCCACGCGGGAGAAGCCGCGGGCAAAAGCTAGTTACGTTATATGAATGTCAACCGCTCCAATAGTTCGCTCCTTGCTCATAATGCTCATGAGATTAATGGCAAGAGTGCTTAGGTGATCGATTAATCAAAATCAAACGAAAAGTGTTTCATTTGATTTTACTAATGACCTTTCAGAATCTTTTCTAATGACTACACAAACAGATTTTCTCTGGCGAAACCATTGCCTAACCCTGTTTGTTACAAAATCATTTCATAGTATACAATAGAAGTGGCGTGACGCTGTGCCTAGATCACTTAGTGATGTGATGACATATGGTCTGAATGGGTGTTTGGCAACCAGGAATCAGTCACGGTGGATATTTGATGTCATTATGGTTGTGTAGCACGCGAGTGCAACTCGCAATTATGATGCGCGAGAGTGGATCCGATGGTGAATTTGATAGTATGTAGAGCGTATATAAATATAACTTGGCTTACTTCAATGTTGTAATACTCGTAAATTTTAAGTGCTTGCGTTTTATGACAATGTTACCACATTTTTGCGTTTAAATTAACGGGGCTTAATGATCTGTGTACGAAACTTGCTTATTTTGTTTCTTACCTTTTAGTCTCGATGAGAACTCAATGAAAAAACTGGTGGTTCATAGCCTAAGGCTCCATTTCCACCAGAGACGTGCGAGGAATGTGTTTTTCATGAACCAATAGAAGCGCTTCATTTACCTCGCCTCGCTCCGCTCAGCTGTTTCTACTAGCGATGTGCTGTGCGAGTGCGAGGATAGGTAAATGAAGCGTTTCTATTGGTTCATGAAAAACACATTCCTTGCAACACATCCTCGCATATTTCTGGTGGAAACGGCCTAAGGCCATCTTTACCTCATGGGAGGACTTGGGCACTCCCCCCTCCCCTGAGTAAGAGGAAGAGAGCGCGCAGCCGATCACCAACTCCCTCAGCTGGTTTGATAAAGAAGGCTATTGAGGCGGTCATGGTCCAGTGTAATCGCAATGCACATAACCTGCAGAAATAGAAGCACATCTTTGGAAGAGCCTATCCACCGAATATTGACCCCTGTATGTCGTCTGCGGAACCACGACCACTGTCAAGTGTGTCTGACTAAGAAAAACCTTTTAGTCCCGTCATTTTGTAATCAGCCTTTACACGAGTCACAGCTAAAATATAGCGTTCAGAGACACAGTAACGAAGAGAAGCATAGAGTAGAGATATGTTTGGTTAATTGAAGTTTTTGTTCCCAGAATTCGGTAACCATGCAACATACATGCATTTGCCATTGCCATTACATTGCGAATGCGAAGTCCCCGCGTCTGATCGCATTGCGCCGATTTGTGGCTAAGCAGGATGTAGTTGCCTTAGGTCGTCGCTCATTGTGGCATGGTCCTATCCAGCCCAGCCTTATAAAGCGTGATACGACTATGTCGCAGCCTGTTATTAAAATAGGTTACCCTCGGTTGCTCGCGTGATGCTCCGGTCTGATTGACGCAACCAAGTTTTCAAAAATATGTATTGGCTGTGTGTACATGATTTAGTACAGTTTTAAATCTAGTCTACTTACGAGTAGTAGGAGTTGAAGCAGTTCCATAAAAAATGGTGTAATATTTAGATATCATTTAATTAATTACCATTATTATTCAGCATGTTTTTTTCTTCAGTACAAAAGTAACGACAAATAGTAAGCGATACAGAAACAGGTACACAGAGAAAAAATACATGGTAAGTAATAGGTGGCTTTATCGCTTAAGAGCGATCTCTTCCAGGCAACCAATACAACAGACAATATTCCCTCTATTAATTTTACTCACATTTCCGCTGGTCAATGAATGCTTTGACAAATTACAAAACCGATGACATTCGACTGAAACCGATTTATATCGAGTCATGGTCAATTGAATAGAAATTCATCACGACATGACGCACGTACGGGCTACTCCATTACCCATGCATTACGCATTTTAAGATTTCACGGAAAGAATCGAGTGTTTACGAGCTCGGTATCGATTCATCGAGTTAGAGTTGCGATAGCAGCGATTTGTGCCCACACGTCTGTTCTTAATAGTTTACTTCCTTTGCGTTTCAGGTGGGCGAGTTGGGCTAACGGTTGAATGAAAGTAAATCTTTGGTTTCTGCGTGTATTACACTTGTACATTTTATTGAAGAGTTTTAAAATGGGTATTTAGTTTAGTTATTTGGGCACAAACTGTACTATACCTAAAGGAGGTGTTGTTATAGATGCAATAGATACATAGAGCCTTAAAATATGTAGAAGTGTTACAAAGTTATAATCGTCATGCTGATCCATAAAACCGTAAGCAAATGTATGGGACGGCTACATTACTTACATTACAGAGACAATAAGAGTGCGCTATCTCTTGCAGTAACTACATAATTCACGATTTCAACAAACTGGGTGCTTTGCTTACCAGCCTACATAAAACATAGAATTGTGCAAACATGCTTACAGAATATTTATTTATTTATTTTTATTCGACTGGATGGCAAACGAGCAAGTGATATTAGGTATTGTCTTAGAGAAAAAGCTATATTGTAAAATGTTGTTTACTCGTCTTACTCATTAAAGATAACGATACTGCATGCCTACACACAACCGAGTTAGCCGATTAACATTAATTATTACAAATGCCTCGCTTTATCGAGTTAAAAATCACACTTAGATTATTTAATCGTTGCTGCCATTGATCTAAACAAATATCTACAGAATTACTATACAAGAAAGTAGAACTGTTCAACATAAGACAGTATACATACTTGCATTTTCGCCTAACAAATAAAATACATTCAGAGGCTTAAGAAATACAAATAAGTTAAACTGTAGAACAAATAATGTGAAAGATTGTGAGTCTCTCAGTATTTTTAAAACAATTTTTATAACATGCTTCAATAAATCTCCAACGGTCATGCTTGTCTAATTTTAAGGAATTATATTATGTAAGCACATACTTATGAGTAAATAAAAGCATCTCTAAACCTAAACCTAAAAATATGTTGTCATTGTTAAATATCTACCTAATTCAATTTATACAATTGTTGAGCTTAAGGGTAAATTGTTTCTTAGTTCGCATGGTTTTGAAAAACCCTATTGCCTTTTTTTCACTACACAAATAAATATATGCTAGAATTTCCGTCTTCACACAATGACAATGCAAGCAATGGACATTGTAATGTTCTCCTAGCTTTAACTTATTTTGTACTTAACTCGCGGTATGCTCATTAGGTTATTTAAAGCGCTGACTCAAGTGTTTATTCTCATTGAGTGTATTTATGTGTGTGTTTGATAACTATTTGTGTCCGACAAACAGTTCTGACTCAGTTGTTGCCAAACGTTCGTTGTCCTGGGTCCCTTCCACTCAGCATTGAACAATTGCGTCCGATATCGCGAGATCGCTTGTTCAGTGCTAACTGCAACAAAGAACGAAACTTATGATATTAACTCAAATAGGATACAACACAGTACAAATATGCTTTATGGAGTGCAATATCGCCCTCCTAAGCCAAAAGGCGCTAATCTAAAAAAAACATTTGAGTTATTAATTTGTAATTAATTATAAATACTAACCATAGCGATAAGATTATAATTGTAAAATCTAACACTATGGATCCAAAAGTCCGCAATAAATGATTTGTATTTGTATTAATACTTGTTGAGCTTTAAACATTCTGCATCACATGGTACCTACTCGTTTAAACAATTCAACAGACAGAACAGCGATTTATTTTTAAGATAGCTCCTTTTGGCTTCGGAGGGCAGAATAGTTAACATAGTTACAAAGGCAAAATGCAGAATGAGGCTTTGTTGACAGGCGAAATATGGCCAGTTTAGTTAAGGAGGAGTTAGGGTGACAAACACACGGACTGAAGAATTACATATTAGGATTAAATACACGCGCGCAGAATAATTCGTATTATCGTCATCCCAGCCTAAGCCTGTATACGTGCCACTGCTGGGCACCGGCCTCCTCTCTTTTCTGTGCGTTAATCTTTTTATTGATATTTTTTCCTATTTTCGCATTTCAAATTCTGTAGAACATCGCACGGTTTGTTTTTCTAAGCCTTTGTCCTCATTACCAATTTACTCGGATCGAAAACTTCACATCCATTGATAACCGATTACAAAGAAATGTGTAGTACTTAATCGAATTGTTTTTTGATTCAATGGTGACTAAAATTCGATGAATGTCGGAATATTTTAACGCAATCTGATATCTCGAACATGCGTATGCGTTGAATTAAGACTCGTTTTTATGGTATTCTGAGATTGCTTATCTGTATCTGTTTATAAGTTGTAAACATATTGAGTAAGTAATAAAATAATGCGGACAGGTGACACGTCATCGGTATTTATTGCAATCGCTAGTAAAACTGGATAATGTTGATTTTACTTCTACATGTTTATGATTAAGGTTAATTAATAAACTTTTATCTAATGATGTTACGAGCATTTTACATGAGTCATCATCATCCCAGCCTATATACGTCCCACTGCTGGGCACAGGCCTCCTCTCAGAACAAGAGGGCTTGGGCCATAGTTCCCACGCGGGCCCAGTGCGATTGGGAACTTCGCACGCACCATTGAATCGCTTCGCAGGTTTGTGCAGGTTTCCTCACGATGTTTTCCTTCACCGCAAAGCTCGTGGTAAATTTCAAATGTAATTCCGCACATGAATTTCGAAAAACTCAGAGGTGCGAGCCGGGGTTCGAACCCACGACCCTCTGCTTGAGAGGCGATAGGTCAAACCACTAGGCCACCACGGCTTACATGAGTAATATCACTAATATCTTAACACGAGCCACATTTACTAGCAAAATAGACACAAAAAGTAAGCTAGCTCAGCACAAATTGCTTCGCAACGTTGATATTCCGTCAGAACCTCATCCTTAAGAGCTTCTAAAACTAAACTTAATCTAATATTCGACAATAAAATTAGACTGTGAAAATGGGTCAAAACAAATGGACACCAAAAATTCACCATCAATCAGTAACAATAAAAATAACAAAACAAGAAATATTGTCCGTCCCACACACAATACAGAACATAAACAATCTTAAATTTGGACTGAAAAGCTCTATTATGTGGAGGGAAATACATGACCGCGAAAACTGTCACGAAAGACCGCTGAATGAAGACTTGTCATATAAGGATATAACTGCAAAACCTGGCCTGATTCTTGAAGCTTTTTATAGCGTTCGTATTTTATGCTGGACATATAGACTGCATTAACATGGCCGAATTTTATTATGCATAATCTTGTTTAGCATATATATGTAATTTAGCCGAATTCCTGTCCAAATCTATGTCCGAAAATAAATTACCTAAGTAATTACTATTGATGACTAGAAAAATAGGTTATTAATGTTAGAATTTTATTTGTAATGGAACGAACAGCCACCAGTAAAAGAGGCACGGGCATAAAGAAGAGGGACGGGGGGGCTCGGGGGGCAGAGCCTCCCGCATGTAAAAACAAACATAATCCTACGAAGGTTTTTGAAAAAAAATGAATATTTGATACTTGGATAGGCGAAACAGTAACAGGGGACGGGGGGGGCGAGCAATAAAGAAAACCCAGGTAACGTGATTGCTCAACTATAGGTCAGGTTAGTATTTTGTCAAGGCGCAAAGCGCCTTAACTAGGCGGAATAGGAGAGAATTCTGCGTAAACTGTTATGCGAAAAAAGTTTCGGCATAAATACTATTATGCGATTTCTGCGTGAAGAGATTATGCAAAAGATAATAATTATGACATTTTAAAAAATGTGCGTAAACAAGGGGAACGATTTTATTTCTATATCCGTGTTTTAATTAATAAAACTACTTAATTCTAATAAGTTCTGATAGATTTAGCAATGTATAATAGTTATTTATCTACATGCATATCATAACTTCCCTATTATATGTTCAGAAACGACTATCAAATGGCCTTTTTTAAGAAATCTGGGATCTGCGGGTGCATCTTAATGTTCACATTAAAGTACAGTGCATCTTAATGTTTACATTAAAGTATCGGTAATACTTTTTTTAACAATGCATATCTGTACATATTGTAGAAAACTTATGACATGCATGTAGATAATAATTATTATTATAAATAAAACTTTAGTTTTTTATTATCTGTTTTATTTAAGTTTTGGTAGGTACTTCAAACTAGTTATCAGTAACACTAACTTAAAAATACAGGCCATATCTGAACATATTATAGAAAACTTATGATATGCATGTAGATAAAGTTATGTATGCGGCTATACATAATTAGGCATTAAAACACTCGTGTGATCTTATTATGAAACTCACCTTCGGCTCGTTTCATAAAACCACACTCGTACTTTAATGCCTCTCATTATGCACCAGCCACATAAAATAATAAAAGCTTGTAAGTGAACACTTGTAATGTAGTGTGCGGCTCGGGTGGATATGAAAACGTTTGATAAAAATGACGCGTTTTATGAACTTGTTGTACAGTTAATACAATATTGCAATATGTTTCAATATGAGATGTTTTCTTAGAATTATTAACTGAATCAGTGCGAGTTCATTATTTTAATATCGAAATGTTTGCCTTGGCGCATAGTTTCTTTTTCAAACGTTTATATAGGCATTTATGGGGCTGGAATCGAATTATCCTGCTTAACAATTCATGCTACCAAATAATAATGTATTTGTTATTTCCTGTAACGATGTTCATTTTATTCACAACTTACTTCTTCATAGTTGAGTGAGGGGCTGGTTCACCATCCATTGATTAGTGTTAACAGACGGTTAAATGTGATGCCGTCTCTATAAGTTTTGTTCGAATAGATGGAGACGGCATCACATTTAACCGCCAGTTAACACTAATCAATGGATGGTGAAACAGCCCCTAAGTTTAATAAAGCACTAGTTTACGGTGAATAGTATTTTTTCCTCAACCCATGGTAGGCATAAGTTTAAGTTCTTACTTAGTCTTCATGATGGGCCATTCGATCTTGTTTTGCCACACAAGAATAGCGTATTCCTTGCATACATCCATTTAGGTACCACGATACCACTGGGCT
Organism: Choristoneura fumiferana; assembly: GCF_025370935.1. Classification (NCBI taxonomy): domain Eukaryota; kingdom Metazoa; phylum Arthropoda; class Insecta; order Lepidoptera; family Tortricidae; genus Choristoneura; species Choristoneura fumiferana. The sequence goes on from NC_133488.1 coordinate 18,332,531, forward strand.
CACCTTTCTTTTGTCACATGGGGACGGCAGCCATCTGTCCGGGGACTGTAAACAAAGGGTTTCCAATAGTTTCGCCCGGGGCGGTGCCGTGCCCTGTTCCCAGAAGACTGGAAGGAAGTACTGTCGTGATACGAATGCAGTATGCTGCATTTGTATTCCGAGTTGCGTATGCGTTTATTGAAATCAGGCTGTCAGTGGACGATATTTATATTGGGAGTATTTCTTGTCGCCATATTGAAAATTAGCGGATGTAAAGCTGGTTATGAAATGCACGGCTGAGACCTGAATACAATGGCTCAATAGAACTGATTAACAGGTCAAATGCGATAGATCTATCCATTACCATATTAAGCAGTTGCTAGGGACACTTATAGGTATTTTTACCTACAAAGATTTCCTCAAAGAAACAGCTTTGTATATCATTACGCCGCAAGGCGTTAACTTGAGCACGTTGCGGCTCTCAAGTGACAAGGCTGTAGTCAAGAGACGATGCAAGGGCGCGATAGAAAAGCAACTTCTAGACGGCGACGTCGCACATTCTACCGACTTCGACGAAGGAATATAGCGCATTTTTTTAGGAAACAATCAGCCACAAAAGTTACTTAAAGTAATGTGGCTTTCAATGAGACAGTGCATTGTTACTTTAAGTGCAAAGTGAGTAAAGTGACAAAGTTTGTATAGATTTAATGCTGTTAGACGACAGTTAGTAATATGGAGAAAGAAAATTCAGTTTGAAACTTGCGTTAAAACCATAAGATAGTTTGTATATGTTCGCCTTCTCTAATATCTTAGATTGCCCGTTGTTATTCTGAAGTCCTCGTTTTCTTTTATGACCCTATTGAACATTTCTCGCGAAGTAAACAAACTGAGTGGTAAAACGCTTCTAGCGAATGAGTAAATTCTTGTCGCTGCCGATATTCATTTAATGAAGGTTTTGCGATAAACTCGTTCTGCCATTTGAGGGTGACCCAGTTCCGTGCAAAATGGCGTTATTATCTTGTTTTTATTTAGCTTTTTTATGTACAAGCGATTTGGAATAACCAGCGCTGATATGGTTGCTTATTTTTTATCAGTTAATTAATGAGAGCATATTGCCGGCAAGTTTTTGTGATTTTTAAAATCACGAATATATGTGGCTTGCTTGTTACATTGGGTTGGGTAAATCAATCTATTGGATATATTTATTAAATTAAATGCTTGTTAAATATAAGCAAGTACAATAATTAAACTAAGTATGTAAAAAGTAAATGGTAGGAGCAAGTTTGAAACTAGTCTCACCACTTTTTTTTATTCGACTAGATGGCAAACGGGCAAGTGGGTCTCCTGATGGTAAAAGTTCGCCACCGCCCATAAACATCTGCAACACCAGGGGTATTGCAGACGCGTTGCCAACCTAGAGCCCTAAGATTGGATACCTCACGTGCCAGTAATTTCACCGGCAAAAAAGGAGGTAAAAATAAACATCGATCTGAAGCCATCAGTCTAAAGACGCAATAAACAAAGATTAATAGTAAAAGATGAAAATGATAGACCCGACCGCAGCCATGAAACATTTGATATGTGTGGAGATTGTCATGGAAATGTAGCCGTCCCATCGTCCCACATGATACTAAATCCAATTAATGATGCGGAAACTTTTGCTTACTAAACTGCTTGTTATGCGTAATAGGGGTCTGTTTGAAGACCCCTCGTCCGTCGCGTCGCATCTATAACCTTCTTTGCAGCACTAACTGACATTCTAGCTACTTTTATATGTGTTCTTTTAATCTGTGATGCGATGTAGGGTGCATGGCGTGATATCAAAGTAACACTATTCAAGCTCCTTTTTAACCCTCGACGCAAAAGAGGGGTGTTATAAGTTTGACCGCTATATGTGTCTGTCTGTGGCACCGTAGCCCTTAAAAGGGTGAACCGATTTAAATGTACTTTTTTATTTGAAAGCGGGGTTTCTAGCGACGGTTCTTAGATATGTTTTATCAAAATTGGTTCAGCCGCTTTTGAAATATTGAACTTTGAAGTGACAACGTCGGGGGTTTTCCAACTTATTGTTGGTCAGGTTATATGTCGTATTGCTGGATAATCGCACAGCCTTAATGCGAGAGATTGGCAATGATCCAGTGTACGCTAATCAGCCATTAAAACAGCGGTAGAGGTGAGACGTATTTACTGGAATAGGTTTTGGCTTGGACGCGTGAGTACGCGTTCCCGCCCGCGATTCTTTTAGCGTACGAGTATTTAGGAGTACGGCGGCTGACAACGTTCCGCCAACTTGAAAACAAGCTTTTATGTACACTTTTTAATTGAAAAATTTATAAAAATTGCAAAATTTATAAAAGTATGAAGGGAAGTTTTTAGTCGGTATTTAATAGAAGTTAAAATTAAAAAAATATGAAGTGTGGAGACTGAACTGTGACGTGGAATTCGATTCGATTTTGTTCGATAATATTCGTAAAACTACTAAAACTAGTACGATGTATACGCAATCACGGGAGCGCATTTACAGGAATCATTTTGTTTACGCAATGAGTCAATTGAGTTAAGTACTCGTAGATACTCGTGGACCTAGTCTTTGGATCTAGTCTTTTTGTGTGCCTAGTACGTCTCACCTCTAAACAGCGGTCGTCCTTGTGAAAAGAATACGTTTTTTTAAAACAACAAACCCTCCGGTCGTTTTAGTTTACTAAGTCCTGCCTGTCACACTGAAAGCACGGTTTTCAGCTGCCGTGCCCACTTCACAGGACGTTAACCTCGCTAGGGTTGCCTTGACTATGACCGGTGTAAATATAAAGCTAAAGGCGAAAATTTTAAAGTGGCACCATGTGAGAATTTGCTTGCTAAAGGGTCCTTCAGTCTATTTATTGTCTGTAAGAAAATAGTAATAATAATAATATAATATCTTGGGACAAATTACACCTGACCTAGCCTTAAACTAAGCAAAGCTTGTACTATGGGCGCTAGACAACGGATAGACATACATATATAGATAAACATAAATACATACAAACATCCAAGATTCGAGTAAAACATTCGCATTCATCATACAAATATTTGCCTATCACGGGGATCGAACCCGCAACCGCTATCTTCGTAGTCAGGGTCACTAACAACTTAGCTATCCGGTCGTTAGTGACAAATGACAGAGGTTGGTACAGTCAAGTCCTAAAATAAGCAAAGCTTACTATGGGCGCTAGACAACGGATAGACATACATATATAGATAAACATAAATACATACAAACATCCAAGATTCGAGTAAATCATTCGCATTCATCATAAAAATATTTGCCTACCACGGGATCGAACCCGCAACCGCTATCTTCGTAGTCAGGGTCACTAACAACTTAGCTATCCGGTCGTTAGTGACAAATGACAGGGGTTGGTACAGTCAAGTCCAAAAATAAGTAGCTATTCGAACCACTCAAAAATATGTTGCATGGGAATAAGAGTCTGTGGTACTTATTTTTGAAACTTAAGTTCATATTTTTACACTTGACTGTACAAAGCGCATTAGAATTGAAAATCAAAAAGCCCGCATAATAATTTCAGGGTGAATATAAATAGTCCAAAGCTACAGAACTATTTGCTCTTGTACCTTAACCCTCAGTTTTGGTCCGACAACGCCTGACCGTTAGACTTGACGAATCAATTGTTTCAGACATCGCTACTCAACTCATGATATTTAGAAAACTTGGGTGGTCTCAAACACAACGCTTTTAATGGATACTTACGCCCATGGGAAAGCGTCGGTCTCATTTAATTGCTTACGTAAGTGCTCTTCAAAATTTCAATATGCTCCTTTTCTCCAGTTAAAAAGACTTTAGGGAGTGTATTGTTCCTTTGATATTTCATTCTTTGTTTCAGTAATTTCGGCCTCTCATTATTTCTCTGCGTTTTATACTTCTGTATTATTTTTTCATGGAACTGTATTATTAAAGTTCACTTCTCTCATTTTAGTCCTGTTGCATTTTTGTGCGATATGACTTAGGAAATTAAGATTTCTAACTGCACACGTCCTCACACAATATTTGGAAAAACTCTTGAAACTTTTATTGTAATTATAATTTTACATAAGCATGTAAGTAGATACATAACGTCATCAGGAAAATGTTTGTTCAGAGTCCTCTTCTCGTTATCTTGATCCGCTATAATTGAAGTTCACCACGTTTCAGTTATAATAATGTTGATATTTACTTCATTATCGTGTGTTAGGGAACGCTCACGTTTGTGTTTGTGTTTAGGAAATGCCTAGGTTATTGTTTAGTAAATCGTTGATTAATCACGTTTTATGAATCTGTTTACAATACGCAATTTCACAACAATGCTTCACCTTTGGATGCTTTCCGGTATTGCTCTGTGTATATAACACGATAACATCCGCTGTGGATAACTTCTGTAACTTCTGATCATATAATATATGTATGTAATCATAGAAAATTTGAAAGAAATAGAAAAACATTGTAGTTAAAACGGACAACACTAATGTTCTTCTTAAAACTTCGTCTGATTGGCGTGAAATTGAATACGGGAATGGGAACGGAGTCGGAATTTTATTTCATCCAAGAGGTGTTTACTTGTTAGTAGTTTCTGTACCACACAAAACCTAAAGATAAATAAAATGTAGATCTGTCTGTATTGAATGTATAACACTTGTAAAGTATGTTTGAGTAAACGGGCTATCCAGAACGATCTTCATAGAGGCACGGGCTTATTAACCTAATAAACTGTATAAAGATAAAGTTTCATGAAGCATAATTGTTCCACGACCTAATTTTAAACGAGTGCCGTGTTAATTTGAACACTAAATTATCATTTTAATTATGTACTATGCTCCAAAAACTCCAAATTATGTAATACTTATCATATTTTTTTGTTGTTTCAGGTAATATGTTATGCTGATCGGGTCCCGTAGACAAAAAGATGCCCGCAACAGCATTAGAAATTAACCGACTAACCTGGTTCTGGTGCGATCAATATTTTTTTAACCTTTCGTTTAACCGGCGGCGAAAAAAGGTTACGGGATACAGTTGCGTATTCTACTGAAACTACAACAAAAAGTATGCGGGAAGCTTATGAAAATTGAACATGCAAAATAATGAAGCAGTATTTACTTATAGCTATTTAAATATAAATAATATAGTTTTAGGGGACTATATTGAGTTATATAGTTAATAATTAGCGGTAGGTATGCTGACAACGGAACGGACACGCATATGATTAATATGCGTGCTATCCGACAACGGTTAAAAAAAATTGGCAAATTACATCTGAATATAAATCAGATATAGCTTAACCATAATATCCTTGACAAAAGTAACTTCAATTACACTAGCTATCTTAAAGATGTGCAAAAATTAACATATTAATTGCCATAATAGAATCAGTTTGTTGTTATTTTTTGTGAAGTTTTAAGTTTTAAATTACTTGGCTATGTGCCATGTATATTTCTTCAACCTTGATTGCTTGCAAGGCCATGCTATCCTTCGTTACCTGATCATTAATTCAAGCTAATAGTCTTTGATGTATTGAACCTGAACGGACGAATATCTTAACGACTCCCTGTGGGCGTCTAACGGAGCGCCAGCCGACAATCGCGCCATTATGTCCATACTCGGCCCGGGCGACGAACCCGCACCCACATTGTTGACATTACCGCATACGAGAGTAGATCTAGTCCTGGAGATTACCAAAATCTCGGTGTGGTACCGCTTTCGCTAATTCCTCACTCAAGTCACTCAGTAATTGTGTGCAAAATATTTAGTAGGATATTTCCGGTCATCTTTGCTGAGTTCGGTAGACATTAGGATTGGTTTATTAGTTGATGCTTGAAATAGAATTAGTGGTTTTCGTGAGTTAACTTCGGTCACATCCCAAAGAGAGAGAAAGAGAGAGGGAGCGACAGATACAGACCCATCCTCCACTTACTATTTACAGAAACTATTTTCTATTAAGTTATCAGCGATTTAACGGCGTCCATCTCAAAACATTTTTATTTGCTTAGACCTTTTTTTTACTAACTTCGACCCGCGAATTTATCTGCCAAGAATTCGTTTATCCCTTTTCCCTACAAAACTATCTACATACAAAAAATCATCTTAATCGGTTTAAGCGTGAATAAGTAAGAGACAGACTAGGTATTTTACAGTGCTAAAACTGACATGAGTTCACGACTAGCCTCTTGATTGCCGAAACATCGATGAAACTCGGAATCGAGGAAAGCAAACATCTATTTAGATCGCTTTCTCAATTGAATGAACCTACATTAGTAATTTAATTTAGCGCCTTATAAGGTCAAATATCATTAATTTGACACCACTTAAGGGACCCTCGTCACAGACTCACAGCGATGTTGTGTTCTGATAAAATACTTAATGAAACTGCTTTTTAATAGGACGTCTTAATAGAAAACTACGAAAAAACCGTACCTAACAAGATAGTTCTCTATAGCCTCCATATTCGAGTGATGACTACTATAGAGTTCATGAAAATGATAGGAGTGAATGAAGTTAGTTTCGTGATGTCATCCTGAATGCAGTGTCAAACAATCGAGCCATTACAGCGCAAGCGCGGACATCGAACTTGCGAGACATATGCTCTTCGCTTCCGGCGCCGGCACTACGCTGTGTGATCCTGCTATTAATTCTCGAGTGAACGCTTTATTTATATCGTCTTTGGTTTTAGTTATGCCTCCTGTCTCTAACTCTTTTGCTTTGAGCAAGGTCGACTGTTCTCGTTGTTTATGTTCATCTCTACCTTGGCTTAGTTTATATTCATTAGCCTTTTCAGATTATACATAGAAGGTGTATAGCGTGGTATGAAGGATGTGAACTGAATTTGACCTCAATAATCCCATTAGTTCTTTTTACACTGCATAATTATGTTTGTTAGGGCCTTCAAGCCCAATGACCACAACTCCGGTGCGAAATCAGCCAACCGGACAAATCATGCCATGGCAATGGCATCGGCTTGTTTGCAAATAGAACTAATTGTATTACAAATAAATATGCTTTGTCATGCATGAGACTTTTTTTCTAACAATAAGACGGACGTCCCAAGTAATTTTGTTGCTCGGCAGATTCTGAGATACAGAGCGCTCATTATATAGAACCCACAACTCATCTAGAGCTATTTGTGATGATTCGTACATATTATCATGAACAGCGGCATTCGTAAGCAGACGAACTGCCAGATAGACCTCCATTGTGACTGTATTATTATTCTCTGGACATAAAATTATGCGGTTCCTATTCATCATATTTGTGGGAAGAATAGGAAGTAAACAACCTTATTGAAATCGAGATATAGCCATGTAATACAGTTCACCAACGTTAATCACTTTCTTAATGTATTGCTTTCGTTCTTCATACTCGTATCATTTCAAATCTGTAAAACCATTTTCCTGGATTCCATTTTCATTTACGTTTTCTGGGTTAAGTGTAGAATTGAATTAGTTTCTTTGTAAATTTTCTACTTATTCGACAAAAAAAAAACAAAGATTTTTAGTACTATGCGATAACTTTCTGTAATGAATTAATAATGCCAAGGAAAAGCCTGACGAAAATTGAAACAATTAAGATTCAGTAAATGTTAATAAATTAATGTGGGAATGTGAACTTTGACTGCGCTTGTTAGGTTATGATAATGGTTTTGTTTAAAGTTGTAATGCAATGAACACATAAATCTGTCGGCTTCAAACGGTGCAGTCGCAGCTGTATAGTGTCAACATGCCTCGCTGCTGTGGTGTCGTATGGCGTGAGTCAGATAACATCACCAGCGCGTGCAGTCTTGCAATCCTGACCAACCATCTTTCGTGTCCTGGATTTCTAGATCTCATTTACATGTACAACCAATAAATCTTTGTTTTTGAGCTATCTACAATAACGATCGTAGTCGAAATTTTGTCAACGCTTTTTTCATCCTGATGATGTAATTTTATCCTTGTTCGCAAGATGTTATCATCCACTTAAGCAAATTCGAGTCGCTCCAACTCGATTTTATCACTCGACTCTCCGACCAAGCCTTTTTGCACCTGCCTGTCCATATTTAGGGTTTTACCACGTAAAGCTTTCGGGTCGTCCTTAAACTGGGTCACCTGCCAAAGCAAGCCATTCTTTTTCGCGTGTCCATTGTTTTTTCCAATTAATCTACGGAGCTGCTAATTTGCATACATTGGGGCACCCTCGGTGGCGCAGCGTGACGTCACGCGGACGGACGTCCTCCGAAACGCCTTTTGTTGTCTGCCGGCCCACGACCGTGATTAATAACCTTCATGCGTGTTTATGCTGCAATACACTGGAACCTCCCAAAGGCCTTCATGTTTTAAGGCTTTTAATGTTTATTGCGTTGCGTATTGGACGTTTCCTGTAATTGGTATCTTTTTGTGCAGCCACTTGCTATTGAGCATGCGGATGTTTTACACAACGGAATCCCGTTTCTGATCCGTATCTGTTGATGTGCTACGTGAGAGAGTAGCACCGAAACTTTCTGTTTTATTTTATTTGCTAAAGTACGCGCGTGACCGTGTCTAACAAACAGCAGGCATCTGCGGATCGCAAGAGCCGAATGCAGTGAGGTGAGGACATACAATGCGAATGTCACCTCTGAACCGGGCGGTCGTAGTCACGGCGAGCTTTATGTGCAACTCACGACGCCCACCCGCGGTGTCATGCGATCCTGGTCTGGTATGCGGGAGTGTACTTGGACCTGTTTGATCTCGTAATGTATTGGTACTGAGACATATGATGCATCGCCTTTCAGAATAGATTGTCATTTGTTTCATTTCTTTAATACAATCTAAGATACCGCTATTTTCTTTCAAGTTTAAAACACCGATGTTTTTTCTTGTAATCAATAATTAGTGAAAGTTGTAATTGGCAATCTTATTAAAATAATGATATTACTTACATTCTCCACCAACACTTAGTATTGCGCTTTGACAATCACGATTGAGATCCACGCCATTGTGCGGATAGATACTTAGAATATGCTGAACCGAGTCTTGCTTAAGACGGCAGACGGCACGCAATGTCGAAATGTTAATTAAGCATCCCTATAACGAGTCTGATTAATTCGTCGATCGTTCATACGACTCTATTGATGCTTAGGATGGACGCATCGACAAACTGGATATTACTAAAGTTATTTTGTTAAATATTTACATGATGAGTAGGTACGTTTAGCAGATGTAGAATAGTAAATTAATGTAATATGTATTACACTCGCGGTGATATTTGGTTTCCTAACTGATCTGACAATGTAAATAAATAAGCTTAAAAATATTGAATTTTAATCTTAATAATTAAAAATTTGATTTCGAAACACGTGAATCAACATGACAAATTACTATAAAATATCAAAGTTAAAAATACTATTGCAATAGTCATTGTGTAGGTACGAACATTCCCTTCTAGGAACGCTCGGTAGTAAAGTAACAGTTCAAAATAGACTTTTGAATTATTCGTTCTCTGAACTGGAAAAACGTGTTCGATTCTCTATGGTTCCGTGAACTCGAGGTTGAATTTCGTTACGTTGGTAACTATTACTAATCATTGTAATTTAGGACTTGACTCAGTCGAAGGTCGCGATATATTCGAGCATGCGTTTTGGAATGGTCTCCTTTATTATACAGCTGACTCATTAAGTTTAATATTAGTGCTGTGCTCGATCATAATTTATCGATTGCGTCTACGGTGTATGATGTGGTATGAGTTTGCCATACGCCAGGCACGCCGCAGGTTACATACTTTTTTTTTTCAATAAAAATGTACTCGAATCTAACTTAATAAATAATTCGCAATATAAAAGAGATAATTCACTTAAAAACACATTTAAATTTGTTGCGCATCAAGCAAGCAATGCCGACTGAGAAAGAAACTATCAAGTATTAACAGAGTGACTTTGCGTGACATCCCCATATTTTACATGATATAGCGATCATAATAGTGCAGGCTATTATTTTAGTAATTTTTACCTTGGTAATGTCTTCCTTCTCGATCCGGATCAGAATGGTGTGAAATGTGGTCATGAATCCAAACAGAATCCTACTTCATATTTTGTTTTATGCTGTTCTATTCTATCACTATCACGAGATCTAAGAGCGTGTCTTGAGGAACTCTTAAAATAATTGGCTTCCGGCGCCCCCGTATTGATTTTCCCATGACTGCGTCAGGTAGGATTAATGTCTCTTTAGTTACTTCCATTTCCTAAAATAGTTTCACTCACTTTCTCACGCGACCAACGGATTCGATTACAAACGATGATCAACTACTGATCCGATTTGCTTGCGGTTGCGGCGGCTACTGGCTTTTTGATATTACTTGTATTAATTAATATTAACTAATTATGGTGTATTCAATGTTATAAAAAATCTTGTGTTTTTTGGTCCCAATCCGAGATTATAACAATAGTAGACTGTACAACGAGTGCATAAAACACACCATTTTATCAGAAACGTTTATATCCACCCGAGTCGCAGGCGTGAGTTGATAGTTGATAAAAAATAGTACACTGGTGACTATGAGTAAAATTAAGTAAATAAACTGCATTTTCATAGCTGTTGACGCCTGATGACCTTAGACGAAGAACATAATTTATTATTAGAGAAGGGCAAAATATCCCAATTACTTTCTTTGAATTTTTATGATCAGATCCAAAAGCGATGAAATATGAGTAGGTAGCAAAATCATCGTTATCTCAATTATCCTTCCAGTAGCAGAGTCGTGCGCTTCATCGATCGATTCTTTCGATCGATTTCTTCTTCATCGATTAATTAAAAAGAACAATGATACAAGATTCAATAAGCGGTAGTGCCTTGAATGAACATTTCTCATGCTACGACCTTGACTTTTGCTGAACACAAGGTTACTTCTTGAAGTAATTTATTTTCAAATGAAATCTTTTTAAAACTGATATTTAGCGTCTCATTTTTAGAAATAAAGGGCACTAAACAAAACGAAGCTACTGCTCATAGTATCTATTGAAAATTAATATTCGATTCATATTCACTTCGGATTGACCAGTGCACACGTACACTTTTTGCATGCAAACATATTAGTGACAAGAATCTTCCTGTAGCGCTATGATTGCGTCAGAGCCAATTTGTGATCAAACCTAACAAACACCGAACCCCTCCGGATAGCCTGATTTGCAAGTTCTATACTCGATAATGTCCGACAATCCCCCACATAGTCGCTATATTCACAATGTCAGTGGAGCATCGCATGCGATGAGGCCTCATTACGATTCCAGTCGCGAACCGTTTCCTCATTGTATTTTTATGGGTGATTCATAAGATACTCCTTGTTGAAGTGCGACAACTTGTCAGACACAGGTAACTTCTGTTTCGTGATGAATTGCTTCAAATTTACACCAATTATCTTATTCAGTTGATTTGTCGAATATGTCGTCTACGTACACTTTTTATCCATAGTCTCTAAGCACTTGAAACTATCTTTTCAGTTACTCTCAAGCGACTTGAAAACTCATTTTTCACCTATTAAACGCTAACTGATTCCATCTTGCGTGCGAGGATAACGCATGCCACCACTGTCGAGTAGGTTATTCGTTATCGACAGATCGTTAAAAGCGGACGCGAGCGCTCTACGTTGCGGTCACTTGCAACTATCTTTTCACATTAAACGTAACTCCATCTTGCAATAACATGCCACCACTGTCGATAGGTTATTCGTTATCGACAATCGTTAAAAGGGCGCGGCGCGGCACTACCACGCTAAATATAGTTTTTTTTTGTTTACACAAGATTCATTCACTCCAGGCGAGCCCAAAATAAAAACTCAACCATGACTCAGCTGTAGGTAGGAAACATTAGTTTTTTTCTAGATTCTATTGTTCTTGTGTTTCGATTTCAAACTTAAACTAGTGTTTTGCTCCAAGTGTGATTATGTTCATTGCTAGCGTGGGACGGATGAGGATTTATAGCCTGCCAGTCGCCAGCTGACATAAATTGTCGTTAAGGGGCTACCCGAGGTTTTCATCGATTTTGACAAGTTTTGAATCGTATCTCCTACTTTTGCACTACAGATAGAATTATAAGTCAAACGGCTATCGGTTCTCCAATCTTTTATCTCCATTTTTGTCTACCGGATTTTGAAAAAAAAAAATAATACTTAATTTTTTTTTTTTTTAAACATTGTCTGAAAAAAAAAAAACACTTAATTTGTATCTCTATTGACGTGAAAGATCTAACATATACGAAATCTACATATTTGGGTTCGTCTTTGACGTCTCTAAAAACTGGTCGAGGGTTTTCATTTGAAACTAATTAACACAAAAGTTATGGCCAGAAAACCAGTTTTTTGGCCTAAAATTGTTCAACTTTGATGCCAAATATTTCGAAAACAATGAACTTTAAGTAAATATGGGATACTATATTGCTCAAAGCCGTTGTTGTTAATATAATAAGCTACAAAAATCATTACAAAACTAAGGAAATCAGATCGAAGGACATTGGGGTATGTGATCCCCTTAAGGTTTATCGTTCATGCCACCACTGCAAGTTTTTCAGAACAGGTGCTTCGCTACTTGCAAACAGCTTGGTCAACCGATTACATTACTTAACTTTCTTTCCATATCCATAGCCTAGGGGTAATTTCGAAATTTCAGGTACTAGTTGATTCACCTGATTACAACGATGTGAATATATAATTGCTATCACCTTTCTAATTATACTATAAGAAACGAGTAATTAATTCAAAGAAACTTCTTTTACAATTGTAAATAGGTTTACGTTTCCCATAAACTTACTCATATTCTATATATCGGTATTCGTTTTAAAATCACGGGCGATGTGATGCCATTAATTCTTTATCTGCTATTCGGACGCCAATCTTGTAATGTCATTCCAATTACTATATAATGGTCTGCTCCGTCGTAAAGTTTGTGGCGGCTCGTAAAGAGTTACGATCATTCGACGCGACTGAAAGGGCTATTCTAAATTGAAATGACGACAGTCATATCGATTTGGAATTATTTTTGACTTGTCCTGTGTACCCTTTCGACAGCTCCGTTCGTAGAAGTCGCAAAGAGACGTGATTAAAAACTTTTCTTGAACTTTGTTCATTAGTTTCGTTCACTGTCTGCAGGGGCATAGACAGCAGCTGCGAGATCTGATTTCTCGTATCTAAATACAGTCGCCATCATAAACATCGAAACTGTCTAGATGGTCAAAAATATTTAAATTTTCGACCATCTAGACATCTCCGATGTTTATGATATTGACTGCACTAACAATCTTGACAAATAAAAGATTCTCTCATATTCATAGTTACGATGGAAAATAGATAAGTAACTGAATTAAATTGACAATGGTCATAACAGTTTTTAATGATTTTCAGTTTACGTAAAAAAATATTTGTTGCGGGATTTAAACCGTGATTACCTTCCCGTAAATATCTTATCCGCCTCTACCCATCTACCGGTGATCATGATGCGTCCAACTACATACATCGAAATATCGGGAGCTCACTCGCGATGTACCATACCTTAACAAACATATTTAACGGTGACATTCTCAACTAAGAATAAATTTGCGAAACTTTGGAGTCAAAATACCTACCTAATTCTGTAACCAAAACATTTCATTTCAAATTCACAGAACACAATAAACACTGTAATCTCTACGGAAGTTGACATTTAAGAGGCCTATTTACAATCATGCCTTGTCGCCCGATTTGATAGGCATGCGTTCGCGCATGTCGATCCGCGACGTGACTGTCAGATCTGTCAATAACACGTGTTACTTTGACACGTGGTAAGAACTGTGCGTCGTTAATTGTCTGCTTTCATAAGAACGCTAGTTGAAGTAATTTTAACATAAACATTAGAAATACTATTATACATTCTTCTATAGAATGTTCGTTATGTAGAACTTTTAATGGCTGATACGAGTACTTCAAAATTACGACGTTTCTTTGATTTATTTTGATTGTAATCGTTTTATACGAAAACATTAACATTGATCCGAGCAGAGCTAAAAGCATTTAATTATTCCTATTTGTGCTTTCATAGTGTAAAAGTTACTTTGTTGCTGACCGTACCTAGAACTAATAAGACCGTTATAAACTAGCTACAAGTCGTGAATAATTAGATTTTCTACTTTCTAATTAGATATTTATCGATTGCCTTCCCGGTGCTGGGTGCTAGTAATTTTTGAACCTGCTCATTATACCGCATAAGGCGAGCTATTCACTCGGGTTCATTTACATCGGGAGATGGGGCTGGTGATACGCTGTGCGACACGCCTTCCTAATCAGAGACACTGTACGTCGGTACATATTACGTCCTTTCGAGAATCCAATAGATACAACCTTGAACATATTCCCCGATGATTACGTCAGTTTTATGTAACTAACTTACAAACTTCGAAACGTTGTTTAACTTGTCCGAAACTTTTCAAAGAGTTCGTCAGCACCGTAAGTGTTGTTCAACTCTGAACGAGTCAATGTTAATTTCAATTATGTTTGCACTTTCGTCTGGTTCAGTGAACTTTGCAACGATAAGCGGTTTGGCTAAATTCACGTATCAGCTCAAGTGTCAAGATGCACGATAACCGGTCAAGAAGTCATTAAAATGATGCTAACGGCTTTAAAAACATTGTGATAAAATATCAATTATAATTCTTCCTGTTTAAATTATTCATCATCATCTCAGAATATGCTCATACGTCCACTGCTAGGGACAGCCCTCCTCTCAGGATGAGAGGGCTTTTGCCGTAGTTCCCCCGCGCTCCTAGTGCGGATTAGGAACTGAAGTTCACAAGAACACTATTGAATTGTTTCCCTTCAACGTAACGCTGACCTCGGCTTGGGAGGCCATAAGTTAAACCACTAGGCCACCACGGCTTTTTATTATTTTTCGTTTATATTATTTGGTTTTTCAAATTAAAAATGTCTATCCTTGCGGATTTATATTGAGGCTTTATGTTCCGCAGCCTCAAGGTTGTTAATATATCTACTTTAAAAGTAAAACTCCAAGGGAGGGCTTTTGATTAAAGACCTCGCACACGCATAAAACGCGTAGGTTTACACCGCTGCATCATAATTGGACGGCACATTATGCTAATACTCGTGTGTCATTAAGATCAAATACTACAACTCAAATAGATGGTCGCTAAAGAAAAACAAACCTTATATCATCAGAATTAAGAATAACAGTCCCATAAGTGATGGCAATGGTAAGTTTGTCGCAATAGAAGTTGTTAAATGTGAGTTGTGAGTCACTGGAGATGATTCCTATTTCGATAAGAACTGATAGGTAATGGGCGCGTATTAATTGTTGTTAACGGAGGCGAGAGGCGAAGCTAGTTTAAACGTAAATGGAGGATGGAGTGAATGAATAGTTACTTAGCAATCCGCCATGATCTTGGAATAAGATACAACGAAGTAAAACGAAACTTATCTCCAAGTTTCTTACAAAATTGTAGTAACAAGTAACTTTTTGAACTCCAGATATGAGTTTCTGCTAATAATCTAGGTAAATGTAATAAAATTGTTTATTGAAATACTACAAGACGTTGCTTGCGTGGTACGGACGATAAGGCTAAAGTTACGTAATTTATTTGGACTCAACTCTCAAGAAGCATAAAACAGCAGTACAAAAAAATGTTAAGACATGTTAAAGACGTAAGTTCGCGTGGTAATACTTTAAAGAAAGCCAGGTACCAGGCTGCGATGGGGTTGAAATTTAAGATTTACGAGTACAAAGTAAGTTAGACAAAGTGCACTAGTTTTGTGCATATTATAATTATTCAGAGACTTGACGGTAATAACAGTAACACTACTAAAATAGCATGTGCCTCCACGCTGAGCCTTGATCCTGTGGAGGAAATAATAAGTTTCAGTTAAAAATGTAACAAGTAAAACCTACACATATGTTTACCAAATTTCAAGTCAATCCGACCACAGTGGGTCAGTCAAAATGAACTTATGAGATTTGATCCAACAACAATAACGAACAGGCCAAGTTAAAGAGAAACAAAATGTAGGATTAGTACTATCTAAATCGAAGTGCTAACTCTACCGATTAATCTCTATGGAATAAGATATTTTTTATTATAGATTCTACAATAAATCCAGCCATCTGCTCGGCTCTAACATCACTGAGAATTTGCAGCGATCGTTTCTTCCTTCGCTCCAATAGCTATTTCAGGAGACGTAAGTGTTGGAACAATGTCCAGCAATTTGCCACTGTCGCAACGGAGCCAATTAGCTCCCATTCGGGTTCCGTATAAGTGGTTTGTCCTTAGCTGCCTGCAGTGCTGAACTAGAAGACAAGTTCGGACTTAACACGTAACTTTGTTAGGGATGTTATGGGCGTTTTCCACAATTTGTTTATCTTTTATTCGTAAAACTTCTAAAAAAACATAATCTGATGTTAAATACATAATAATATGTTAATACCATGTGTTCCAAAAGTTGTAACTTTCTCTCTGTAAAAAAGATTTCATTCGATCCTATCAACGCATTTATTTTTATTACCGGTCAGTAACGTTAGATACACACTGACACAGCGTATAGTCTTGATGATTCGTTTCGTCTATTGTAATTCCTGGAATCGACACATCATTATTAATATTGTGTTATGCATTCCAAATTATAAAAACACAAGTTCTTACTAGACTGACGTCAAATAAAATAAACTTGGCCATTGTACTATTCCGTCAATAACAGCTATTGCTTATTGCGCGTTTAGTTATAATATTTACAGTTTACATGTTTACGTGGTAAAACATGAACCACTGCTGGATTGACATTCCTATTCCTTTTCCAAGAATCTCGGTCACTCACTATTAAGTGTTTTTTTTTCCTCTAAATATCCGATCCAACATCCTCTACACTTGCAATACAAATTAGGAAAAGAATCAATGGTGTAATAGTTGCTACCATTATGCTAGCTGTTGCCCGTGACTCCATTTGCGAAAACGTCTTCCAAATCCGATGTGCTGCGTTCATGTGACGGAGTAACAAACATCCAAACTTTCACATTTATCAGTAGGAAGTAGGAATTAAAGATGTCCATTAATTGGAAAGTAGTAGAAAAATCGAGGGGATTGCTGAGAAAATTTTACTACACGGCAACCCTATGGATCCCGTTAGCGCAGAGTACCAATATCTTGAAAACTGGTTCAATGCTAGCTGATTCTTGTTTAGATACGCCCGGGCAATGATCGTGTTTGGATAGTGCGAAACGTCAATAAAGCGAGCCACTGGAGGAGAGTTGTTTGATTTTTGGACCCGACATCGTGTGAAACCCGAGGGCTACCACAATGAGAGTTTTAATCAAATATTTGAAGTGTACGACTTTCAGATCAGGAAATTCGATTTTCAACTCCCATATGCAGGAAAGGGCTTACCAACATACTCACCATGAGATAAAATTCGGGTCACATTCAAGCTTGTCTATTGCATAAGTTTGTCCAGCTTTGTCGAATACAACCAAGTGTTTCGTGGTTGTGCTTGCTACGATTGTTCAGTCATATCTTGAACATCCCATCTTGAATTAGTGCTCCTTCAAAATAATATTATATGTACATACATAAAACGCTTCGCTCTATCTCAGCATGGTTTATGTTGAAATGGGTTTAAGAGTTAAAACAATGTTTAATTTCCAAGCGGACCGAACTAATTTTATTACGCTGCTGTCAATCATGGCTTATCTTTTTATGGACTGCAGCTGCACCGAAAACTTCACCCTCTATGGCCGACATGTTAAAAATAGGTTTAAGATCCTTACGCCAACAAAAGTAAAGTTATTTGTAGCGTCCAATCAAAACATCGACTGTATTTAATAACTCCGTTTAATGTTTAACCTTTATCCAAGTTCATATTTTGATATAATGTTTTTGTTTTAATTTTTACTATAACTTCTTTTCTATCTTCCAGGCGTCAATGGACCTACCTCCTGATAAAGCGAAGCTGCTTCGCAACTACGACCTGGAGAAGAAATGGGAGATCATCTGCGACCAAGACATGGTGCAGGCGAAGGACTCACCAGCACACTACCTCAACAAACTTAAGACTTATCTGGATCCGAAGGCGTCTAGGAGTCATAGGGTATGTATCTACAGAATAAACGCTACTAAAATGAAGAATGTCAGATCAGACTAGAGCAAGATGTAAGAGGGATAGGAGAACGTAGTTGAGTGAGAAAATGAAAGAAATTAAAGTACCAATATCAATGTATTTGTCACTTTCCCCAATCCCATAGGTAGTTTCTAGATTGTACGAGTAAGTGAATAGCCAGCGGGGTCCTTCCATCAGATAGGAATAATAAATGCGACGTAGAGAGCACTTTGACTGCCAAACTGTCTTGAGCTGTTGTACTGTGTGTTGCACGATAAATCACAAAAGGAACACTTCAGAACGTACATAAAGGGTGCCCGTTACACAGACAATGAGGCATAAATCACCGCTAAGGTTCACCATTTGCGAGCAGCGCAATCTACGGAGACAATCGGTAATAAGCTGGTAGCTCGAGGTAATTACGGTACCTGGACTTTCTTTCCGATGTTAACAGGGATACCAGAGTTAGGTCGCCTAGGGCTGGCGGCTAGCGTAAATAAGGGCTTTGAGAAATTGTGCTTTAAAGTGCCATAGCTGTAAAAAGTAGATAAGGCGGGGACCTAACCTTTTCCTGTTTATGGTGAAGCTCGGTAGCAAACGAACATTAATTTTAGCCGCTGCCATAAGCGAATGAAAAGAAGTGTTTTTTATAACGGTAAAAAGTAAACGTAGAAGCTTATATCTATATTAGCAACGTGTTAAAGTTAGTAAAAAGGCTATCTTGGTAAAACAAGAAATTCAGTTGGCAACGCCGCAAGATATATGACTCTTATATAAAGTGAGTGTTGGAACGCTGCCACTTATGGACGGATAACAGTTTCTGAATGGAATACACATCTTTCGTATTTCAGACATTCACAATAAAAGCCCTAACAACAACAACCCCTTAACAAGTAATTGATTCAAACACTCGTTGATAAAGAAAGAAGTAGGGTAAATTAGGTGTGTAGGATTGTTTACGATAGCTGATCTCTGGATGGTCGTAAAATTCTATTTTATTTTAGAAGTGGATATGCCATCCCACTATTGTTTGCTTAACTGCTTAAGTTACTAAAGTTACTTTGATACTCCTAAAGAATCTTCTTCGAAATTCCCATGGCCGTCTCAAAATTACAGCAATCAATGATTCGTTTGACGCTACGCAAAAACATTCGCGGAAGATGATTGAATGCTTGTTTTAAATGATATTTAACATAACATCTGTAACGGGATGAACTCGCAAAAACATCGATCAACTAACGGCGTTCTTGTATTAACATTAAGTGCTTATCATCTCGTGATTGTGAGTACTACATATACCTAACAGTTTTGATGAATTTACTGTTCATGAAAAGGTGATTAAAACTTAATGACGTGATGATACAACACCAATGGAATTTTGTATCATGATTATGTTTCTTGTTTTGTTAGTCTCTTACAACTATGGAAATATGTTGTTGTAAAATGACAGAAAACAGTGTCATTTTAAGCTAGGGTCAACATGCAAGTCCCGTTCGAGAGCGCACAACCTTCCATAAACCTGAAAACATCCGTTAAAGTCCCTACTATCTTTACTATAAAGATTATTCTCCTTCGTTTTTAATTGATGAAGGTCTTGTACTTGTATACTTCCGATTAGATATTTATGAGAGATACCGGAGGGCAGAGGTCTTACTCGAGCATAAATATTACATCAATTGTACAAGCTAGCAGTTCTGTATAGGAAACGGGACGTTTTCTTGTGTTCTATCGTTTAAACGAGCTTCATGGAAATGTTAGTTGAGAGGGTCGTTAAATTCCATTGATTATTTATGAACATTAACTGTAGTAATACTCTTATTAAGTATACATAATTAATTATTATTTCTAGTTGTCCGACTACATTCACTTTCTTAAAATAATTGCCTTTCGTGAAATGTGACGACTTATTGTTTTTTTTTTGTCAACATTAGGCCTCGTGGTGTCGATCGGATTCGGCGTTTTAAGAATAAGTACGGTATTCAATGAATTTTATCGACATCATTATCCGACTATCATTAATATTAGCATAATTATAGGTAATATTCTTGCTTAATATTCCTTAAATTCCATATCAATTTAGATAATTGTTACTAATAGGCTCTTTGTAGTTAAAGACAGTCGCGATGTAGGTCAAACGTTGGTGAGGTCAACATTCACTAGCTTTGTGGAATAATCCCGGCTCATATTTAGTGATGTCGTGGGTTCAGGCTCTGGTGCAAGGCAGAACCTTTAGCGACCATTATTTTATGCTCAAGGTTTTTAAAGAACCCCGTACCAAATGTATGGAAAATGTGGTTTCAGTTAAATTTTCTGAGATTTTGATATAATATAGATTTTAACGTCCTGAACAAAAGTCTCTATGGGGGCTACCACTGTTGCCGAGTCCCTTTCAGAGTTACGACTGATTTTGTACCCTCAAGGAAATCGACTCTAGTACCAATTCGCACCTTGTCACAGTGACAGTAATATTTTATCTTTCGTCAAATGGCCAGCTTGTCGCAAATATCGCAATATAGGTTCAACAGAATGTCAATTGTTTGAATAAATAGTTGGTAATTGCATCTAATTAATGATTTGTTATCTGATACAAAATCAGTCGTAACTCTGAAAGGGACTCGGCAACAGTGGTAGCCCCCATAGAGACTTTTGTTCAGGACGTTAAAATCTATATTATATCAAAATCTCAGAAAATTTAACTGAAACCACATTTTCCATACATTTGGTACGGGGTTCTTACTTGTGCCATTTTGCACATTTATTTGCATGTCGGCCGGGTTGGTACTATTTTGCGTCTGTATTTAAGCGAGCTCCAGATAAATTAATCAAAGGGGAGGAGCTGTTCGATGTACGGAGGTCCTATGCTAAGAGGTGCGCTCAGCTCACATATGGATACTTAAGTCTTGTTACGTTTCGCCACTCGCCGTTATGTTCCTAATATTTTATGTGATAGATACATTGCTCATTCGAATAAAAAGAGGAAGCATCATAGATTAATGTCATATGAATGAAACCTTATAATTCACTGGCCGGCTGTAAGCTGACTTCCATTTATCAGTCGAAAATTGGTCCCCCCATATTGAGTGTTCAAAGATTATACTCATAAGACTATTTAGCATCATTTTAATCTACGGTTTATCATCCATTGATTCAGCTGGTTGAAACAAATAAGCACTCAGTAATGTTAGTTGGCGCCAAGCGATGACTCATCGCAACTGTTCAATCGCTACGCTGTTCTCGTCTCAAAAGCATCGACACTCCAGAATTGCCGTTTCGAAAAAACATTGCAAACCGATTCTAAAACGATGTATTGAAACAAATCATATCTACCTGCCGTTTTGTGTCAACGACCTTCTGACTTGGGTCAAACCTCGATACGTGGTGGGCGTACTAACGTGAGAGCAGATGAAAGGCTACCTCATATAAGGACATGGACTAATCTTATCTATGTTAAACTATTTATTTATATGGTATTGAGAAATTCGTTGGCAGAACAATGAATTCCCATTGCGGAATGTAGTCACGATTCCAATTTGCGATGTGGAATTTTTTTTTTGTTCTCTTATATGTTCAATCCATATAATGTTGTGTATTTGTGTGCGGATATTTACTCATGTGTGAATGATGTATTTTTCAGAAAAGAAAAATGGTCGGCGATTCTACATCGACCCAGGTGCTCAGGGATTTGGAGATATCATTACGAACCAATCACATAGAGTAAGTTTATCCATATAATGAGTAAAAACCACGAATCAAGTTCTGTCTACTCTTACGAGCACAGTCAGTAACAGAAGTGGACGATGAGTTCAAAGTGTAAATTAGCATGTAAAGTCGTGTGTCCACTTCAGCCCTTGACTGTCGAGAAACTGAGTCACGTAGGATGCGACCTTTGTGCTACTAATGTCATGTTGACATCCCATACATTTCTCAAAGAAATCATAGCGGAATCGATTATGAAAATGTTCCACCCTGGTACGTGATTCAGTTTAAAAGTGCTATAAACTTGCTGGCGTCTAGTTGCGTCGTATACGCGTTTGTGTACGCTTAAACACGAAATATACCATATTCCTGATCGAGTCGATGATTTCTCAGATGGGTGCGAGAGTTCCTGAACGAGCAGAACCAGGGTCTTGACGTGCTGATAGACTATCTCAGCTTCCGGTTGAGCATGATGCGGCACGAGCAAAGGATCGCGCTGGCGCGGAGCCAGTCCTCCGACGGCATCAACCAGGGTGAGCCACATGGGGTGGGATGCACTGCAGACTAGAGGCACTAAGCCAGATACTTACTGGGTAACGCTGGTAGGCGTTTAGTTCAGAGTCGCTTGTACTGAGCGGAACCGGAGTCTGGATGTGCTTGACTACCCTAAGTACATAAGACACTTAAAGTGTCAGTCATACATTATACCAATAAATATGGTGAAGCTCACAGGTCTATAAAAAATATGACGGTTCTGTATGGGACCGTGCCAGTAGGCTCTCTACTGTACTACATGTAGCGTCGTCTAGCGGTAACGCTGGGCGTGATTTCAAGAATCGGTTCCCATGCGTCAATTAGTGGAGCTCCATATCTATAAACTAAAACCAATATCCATGAACTAAAAACAAGTAACAAGCAGTGGCGTACTTAGCCCGTTCGGGGCCCGGGACGGCACAGCTGAATGAGTTCCCCCAGTCTTAGAACTTAATGTTGAAACTGAGCATATTTTTAGCCTTGTTCAGCGGACTTGATCAACTTGTGGGCATTTATAGGCGCCCCGGGACTGGAGGCTCGGGTCGAGTCGCCCCTTGTCACAAGGTTGCTTTTACTTTATATCTATCAAGGGTTTTGTTGACCTGATGTGCCTGTTCCAGGCGCGAACACGACAACCTCCGACTGCAGCGCCCCCACGGACGCGAGCTCGACGCTGACGGCGACGTGGCGGCGGCGCGCGCGCTCCACCGACGCCGAGTGCGAGGGCGCCGCCAGCCCGAACGCCGCGCGCCGGCGGACGCGGCACGCCGCCAGGCTCAACATGGGCGCTTCCACAGACGACATACACGTCTGCATCATGTGTATGCGGGCTATTATGAACAACAAGGTAAAACCTTAGTACGGTCACCAGCACCATATCTGATACAACAAGCGTGGTACGACTCTATTTCTAGAGCCGGTAGGACGTGACGGATCTCTTTGCACGCTTCTCTGTGGCAGATACCTATTAATGTAGGTGACTAGTTTTATTAGAAAATGTTTAATACTTTTTTTTTAAATACTTCTACGACTCCCTTTACTACATATTGTAATTGAACAAGAGATTGCGACGCCCTTGTAAAAGAAAATAGACGTGTGTAGCTCTAATTACCTACGCATGTCGTGAACTTACCGCACCGTCTCTTGACGCCCCTGGGAGAGCACAGTTTGGGAACACCTAGATTATACAGTCATCAAAAGTGCCTAGGGATATTTTTCATTTCTAGACAGTTTTGAACATTTCACTATTATTAGTACTGAGTCAAAAATCAAAGTCTACGGATAATTAGTATCCCAACACTTTTTTGATGTGTACAACAATGAAATATCTTTACCCCCTTTTCAGTACGGCTTCAACATGGTGATCCAGCATCGAGAAGCCATCAACAGCATAGCCCTCTCCTTGGTCCACCACTCGCTGCGAACCAAGGCGCTGGTGCTGGAACTCCTCGCGGCCATCTGTCTGGTGAAGGGTGGCCACCAGATCATACTGTCTGCGTTCGACAACTTCAAAGAGGTCGTCGGCGAACCGAGGCGGTTTCACACGCTCATGGAATACTTTATGAACTATGATCAGTTCCATATTGAGTTTATGGTGAGTATTAAAATCTTTTTAATCGTTAGGTTAGATCAAGGTCTGAGGTCAAATGTTGCAAGGCCAAACTCACCTACTTCTAGAAGTTACAATTGGTACTGATCTGTTATTTGGACGGCAGTGCAAGTACAGTTAAATGTGTCAAGACTGGATTGAAATTTATAAATGTATCAAAACCCATTAGACAATATCTGCAGCTGCGAGATGATCATGAAAATGTTGCTACAGTTTAATTCGATTTACATTGCTGCTTGCTGGGGTGATTTTTAGGGTTGCTAAAACAAGGTTTGCTTTACGAGTAAATCACTCGTGACGAGTTATACTGGTCAGACTATATATATTAAGAGCCTTTGCACACCGCGTTTTTCTTCGCACAGGACAGCCATACCGTATCGTATCGTGTTTGTATCGACGACGTATTTGCGTCGACGGCGCGTTTAAAAATCGTGGTGTGTATAAAGACCCTAAGAAAAGCCCGTTCCCACTTGTCGCGTGTCAGATCTGTTTCGTCTCGGATGTCAGTCATTTCTATAGAAAATCGAGTCGGACAAGTGTGAATAGCTTCGTATAAAATGTTCTGCCACTGGAACATTCGATTAAAATCCGGGCACGACATCCGGCCAGTGGGAACCAGCTCTAACGTCTGTTTAAAAGTATAAGAATGTTCATAATTGTTTTCATATATTTTCAGGTGGCCTGTATGCAATTTGTGAACATCATAGTTCATTCAGTAGAAGACATGAACTTCAGGGTGCACCTGCAGTACGAGTTCACCGCGCTTAAACTAGATGACTACCTTGAGAGGTTACGGCACTGCGAGAGTGAAGATCTTCAGGTAAATATCCTCGTTTTTAGGGTTCCGTATCTCAAACAGAAAAAGCGGAACCCTTACAGGAACAATTGGTTGTCCGTCCGTCAGTCTGTCAAGACCCTTTATCTCGGGATCCCGAAGGAAATTCCCGGGAACGGGAAGGGAGGTCTAATTAAAACTATATACTCAAGTCTGCAATCCTTGAAGCTGCGAAAAAAAAACAAATTTCTAAGTTAACGTTAAAAAAAGAAACTATGAAATTTCGCAAGTAGTACAGTCTTATCTTATTTATGTCTTTCTTAGACAGACTGTCACTAAACCATCTAAAATGACCCCACACTGCGTACATTTTGCTTAGGAGAGGGGCTCTGCTCTTATTGCGTTGACATAAAGCAATTATTGGTCGGCTAAAGCAGATTCCTCGTCGATAGATGTGGCTAGGATGCAAGCTATTCCTCAAGTATTCAAGGTCCTTAGATCACTTGTCAAAATTTGACTATCCATATCGCGAAATAATGCATTAATTTTAATGTGTGATTTGATATTTCAGGTGCAAATTTCGGCGTATCTCGACAACGTGTTCGACGTCGCGGCTCTCATGGAGGATAGTGAGACAAAGACAGCGGCGCTGGAGAAGGTCAACGAACTCGAGGACGAGTTGGGACACGTGAGTTTTTTCGCCTAATAGAGCCAGTTTCATCGCGGCCTATATACGTATCACTCTGTGGGCACATGCCTTTTCTTAGAATGAGAGGGCTTGGCTTGGGCCATAGTTCTCACGCGAACCCAGTGCAGGAACTTCTCACACAACATTTGTAGTTTGTTTCACTAGAAACGATGATGTTAATAAGCATTTGATTGCAGGCACACGAGCGGCTCGCGGCGCTGGAGAGGGAGGCGATCGCGAAGTTGGCCACGCTCGAGTCGGAGCTGGCCGTGCTGCGCCAGGAGCGCGACCAGCTCGCGGAGGCGCGCCGGCAGGTCGTCGAGGAGGTAGGCCGCTGGGGATACCATTGAGGATGGTACTGTGGTACGACTAAGGATGGTACTGATACGACTGAAGACGGTACTGGTACGGCTGAGGGTGGTACTGATACGACTGACGACGGTACTTGGTACTGTTACGACAGAGGATAGACCATCATATCACTAAATTTGAAGTTTATTCAATTCAAATTAAATTCAAGTCAACAGGAGCTCGTTGAAGTGGCAATGGGCAGGCCATATAACACGGAGAACAGATGGCCGTTGGGATCGAAGAGTTCTCGAATGGAAACCACGGAAAGGCAGAGCAGCGTAGACCGTCCACTAACGAGATCACGGTGAATGCAGGCCGCTTTCAACTGGAGGTCTATGGGGGAGATCTATATCCAACCCATCCTACGGCTGATATGATGATGATGGAGTCAAAGGAAGGTTAAATAATTCTTCAGTACACAATTTTGGAAAAACGGTGACTTTAGTGACTTCTCATTTCAATCTTTTACCGCATTCGATGTGGTGGTTAATTGGTTTTACAAGCTTTTATTTAGTTTCACCTGTCCTGTTGTCTGTCTGTCTCTGTCTGTCTGTAATCAAATCTTGCAAGTTAAATGTGACCAACTTCCAGTAGTCAGATTGACTTGAAATTTGGAATACTTATGTAAATCGCGTGACAATACAATAATCTAGTAGTATTGTCACGCGATTTACATAAGTATTACCAAGGACTACCAAGTCCAGCCAGCATTGTCTCCGCAGGACGTAACTCTTCAACGGTTAATAGCATCGACTTGAAATTTGGTATGCAAATTTAGTTTGGGTGACAATGCAAATACATTCAACAAAAAGTACAGTCAGCAAAAAAAGCTTGTATTAAAAATGAAATTTTTATGGTTAGGTTATTTCGTGTTTCTCTTTATCTGTATGGGAGACCACCCACTTAAAAAAAATTAAAAATATTTTGGGTCAACAAAGATGCTTATACTGTGAACATTTTAAGACTGTATATATAGCTCCTACCGTTTGACTGTAAAAATCTGTATTACAGACGAACACTAGAGTGACAGCAATAGGGCTTTGTTTAGACCCTACGGATACGGAAGCTTAAAACAAAGAGTAGTATAATATACGGGGAAAAGAGAGCCCTCTCTCGTCTCATTCATGCAGACGGTTTTGAAGCGCCGTCTGCATTTCGTAACTAGTACCATTGATGTATATATCCATCCATACGTATAGCTATTAATAGTCACAGGTATTCTTTTACTTTACTGGATTTGCTTCCCAGCTCAAACCACATAAAAACTAAAAACAGGGCTGCAAAGAGAAGTGAGACCGCTTGAATTCAGTCTTCTTAAGTTTAAACCAGCCTCAATTTTCCGTTTGCAGCACTGTCTTTACTTTTTATGTGGTCTGAGCACTTGAGTTTCGATTGTAACGTAGCCATCTTGTTCCTTGTTGAGCGCGAATAGACGCCTGGCCTGACATTGAGGGTTGCTACACAAAAATATTTGTAACGACTAAGCGGATACAATTATGTGACTTTTATATTAGAAATTACAATACGATTGTCAATTTCGAAAATAAAGTTCATTTTTGCGGTAATTATCAACGACAAAATATTTTTTAATAAATAAAATTTTGTGATCTCAAGCTTTCAGTGACATCTATCTGAAACAAACGACAACAATCTGTTTTATTTTAAGTTAGATAAAGGAGATGGCGGCGCTATCGACATGAATTAGTACGGTATAGGCGACTGTCCCCCCCCTGGCTTAAAATTGATAGCTGAAACGCTTTGTCTACAGGTGTCAACGTTAAGACGAGCGCAGCAGGACTCCAGAAATAGGCAGTCCATGCTGGAGTCCAAGGTTCAGGAGCTGGAATCCTTGACCAAAACGCTGCCGAGAGGTGCTTCCAGTAAGTTCGACAGTGACGCCTTATATTGATGTTTTTTTTTTTTTTATTCGACTGGATGGCAAACGAGCAAGTGGGTCTCCTGATGGTAAGAGATCACCATCGCCCATAAACATCTGCAACGCCAGGGGTATTGCAGATGCGTTGCCAACCTAGAGGCCTAAGATGGAATACCTCAGGTGCCAGATTCTTTTGGTTTCTGCCACCTTTCTACATCCATTCATCTTCTTTGTTGAAATAAAACAAAAAACGTAACTTTCATACCTAAGAGTAAATTTAATGTACCAAGATTCATTGAATTGCCTAACTGTGGAGTTTCTAAACTATTTGCATACTATGGCTCATTCAATTTCAATAACAGATTTCAATAATGAGCGTTCCGAGCGTTGCTCGCGTATCTTGAGCTACACATGTTTATTTATTTTTATAAAGTGACCGGAAAACAATTAGATACAACCTGTAAAGGGAGTCGTAATATTAAAAACCTTAGGATTCCCAGGACTAAATCGTATCTTTGCAAGCCTCGCGTTACTCGATTTGCAAATTATTTTCTGATCCCAGTCCCAACTTTCCGGGCCTCGGCAGCAACGCACTGTTTTTTTTTTCTAATACCATCGTTAATTTCTAGTGGGTGCCATATCCTCCCACGCGCTATGTAATGGCACAAACGGCACCAACGGCCACACCCCGAACGGGCCGAAGTCCCCGCTGCCGAACGGCGAGCATTTCCCCAAAGAGTCGCCGCCGCCGCCGCCGCCCGCGCCCAAGCCCTCGCCGGCGCCGCCGCCCCGCCGCCGCCCCCGCTGGCGCCGCCCGCGCCGCCCGCCCCGCCCGCGCCGCCCGCCCCGCCGGCGCCCGGCCTCATGCTGCCCCCGCACCACACGGACGCTATGACGATCAAGAGGAAGGTCGACACCAAGTACAAGCTGCCCACGTTGAATTGGATCGCTTTGAAACCTAACCAGGTAAGTTCTCACAACAGTTTTTAATAAGTCACGGATAATTACATCCTTCCACAGATCCAGTGAATAAAATCCATCCAGAAAAAATTAGAAACGTGACATTTTGCGCGTGTGTTGTTACTTGCTCTGTTTGCTTTTGTTTTCTGTTGCAAGTTTATTTTGACCCACTTCTAGAATTTTGGTATGCATTTATAAGTTGGATGAAAATGCAAGTACAGTCAACAAAAATACAGTCGGCAAAAGAGATTGTGTTGATTATGTTTTTTAACAGAAACCTTTTTAGACCTCTTAAATGAAGACCTCAATGTTTTTTTTTGGGAATTCCCGAAGCTTGAATGCAACTGCTACACTTAACAGTTCAACGGTATCAATTGTTCGCTCGTAAACGTCCCAGGTCCGAGGCACGATATTCAACGAGCTGGACGAGGAGCGTCCCCGCACGCGCATCAACTTCGCCGAGTTCGAGGAGCGGTTCCGCATCGGCGGGCCGTGCGCGCGCGGCGTCGACGCTTGCGACAGCGACACGCTGGCCTCCTTCCCGAGCAAGCGCTTCCGCCGCCCCGACACCGTGTCGCTGTTGGAACACACAAGGCTGAGGAACATTGGTCAGTGCCCTACAACTAATCATCATCATATCAATCTATATACATAACACAGTCATAAGTATATATATATATATAGGTATAAAATGTAGTCAATCATACATGGACTAGTCCATCCGTCTACGTCCGTCCGTGTACGTCTCATTGCGGTACAAGCTTCCTCTAAGAATCAGAGGGTTTGGGTTGTAGTGACCACGTGGGCCTAGCGCGGATTGGGAACTTCGCACACACACACCATTAAATTTATTGGCAGCTATCTTGTGATGTTTCCCTTCGCACATAAATTCCGAAAAACTCAGAGGTGTGAGACTGGGCTCGAATCCACGACCCTTTGCTTGAGAGGTCATAGATCAAACCACTACGCTTTTTTATATGATAAGGGGAAAAAGATGGAAAGCAATCACCGCCGCCCATCAATGATCTGTATAATAGCTATACCAAAGACTAATTTATTATTTTTTGTCCACAGCGATATCGCGAAGAAAACTCGACACGCCAGTCGAAAAAGTCATAGCAGCGATCAACAACCTCGACCTAAAGTCGCTACCTCTCGAGAGCGTCGAAATACTCCAACGGATGGTGCCGACCGAAGCCGAACAGAAGGCCTACAAAGAGTACCTAGCCGAAAAGAAAAACATCAACCTCCTAACAGAGGAAGACAAATTCCTGATGCAACTAGCTAAAGTAGAGCGGATATCCGCTAAGCTGTCGATAATGAGTTACATGGGCAACTTCTTCGATAACATCCATCTAATAACGCCGCAGATACACGCGATCATTTCAGGATCCTCCTCAGTGAAGTCGTCGCATAAACTGAGGAATGTTCTAGAAATTATACTAGCGTTTGGTAATTATTTGAACAGCAGTAAGCGGGGGCCGGCTTACGGGTTCAAGTTGCAGTCTTTGGACACGCTTATGGATACTAAGTCGACGGATAAGAGGATATCGCTACTGCATTACATCGTTGCGACGGTGCGGCAGAACTTCCCCGAGTTGATGAACTTCGATTCGGAGCTTATGTATATCGACAAGGCTGCTCAAGGTAAGTTTTTTTTAATAGAATTTGTTTAGCCGTTTCTGAAATCCCCGAAAGGTATAAATAAATATACAAGATTTGCTCGTTTAAAGGCATAAGAAAGAGCAGCCAATGCAGGCATACAACTCGCGTTTATATCGATACAAACGCGCTTTGACGGCGCGATTAAAAAACGTGGTGTGCAAAGGCCCTAAGGTAGTAATGAAATTGCTTCGTCGTGTTTCGCAAGTGTCATTAACTTGATACAATTTCCAATGTCAAAGTAGTTTCTCAGTGCGGGGTTACCCTGACGGCTCTGCCAGGCTGCGTTTCCAACAGAGATGTGGTTGCGAGGAATGTGTTTGTCATGAACCAATGGAAACACTACATTTACACCTATCTTCGCTAAGCGAAGCTCTAGTGGAGGGAGACAGCTCAGCGGAGTGAGGTTTTCGTATATGCAAAATAAGGGGAGGATATGTTAAATACTCAATCCGTCTTACCGCACCCCGCTCGCTTCTTTTAAGAGTTCGTTACATTCTCTCGTTACGCTTCTTCGCACCGCTCAACTACCTCACACATCTCCGGTGGAAACAGTCACAACGTTTCATACCATCACACCAACACCGCTCAGCTACCTTGTACATCTCTGGTGGAAATGCAATCTTACGCGTGCCCGGCGTCGCTGCACGCGTTATTTTATCCATTGCGCGTCCACGACGCTCGCCGCACAGCGATCACCTGGCCTCACGCGCATTGTATGTACATCCGCCTAGAGGTGATTTCCCACCGGCGAGATGAGAATTGAAATTTGTATGGCGGCGCCCGCGGCGTCCCGCGGCGGCTCGCGGCAGGCGCGCGCGATTGCATATAAATTTCAATTCTCGTCTCGCCTCGCCGGTGGAAAATCACCATAACAGTCCCTCCCCCCCCTCCTCCCCAGTGTCGGTCGAGAACGTGGTAAGCGACGTGTGCGAGCTGGAGCGCGGCATGGAGGCGGCGCGGCGCGAGTGCGAGGCGCGCGACGCGCACCGCGCCGCGCCGCACGTGCTGCGCGACTTCCTCGCCAACGCGCACGACAAGCTGCGCCGGCTGAGGGCAGAGACCAAGCACGCGCAGGTAACACACGACCGGTGCGAGGGACCCATCAGGCGGCGCGAATATTACAACCAGAACCACCACCGCGCCGCGCTGCAAGCGACAAAATGACGGATCGTGTTTGTTAGGGGGTATTCCTAAAGTGCGTCACGCCAATTTTGACCATTTCCAGCCCCCCAAGTCCCGATATAAATATTCCAAAAAAGTTAAGTGCCTAAAGATATTAACTCGCCTGATCACTTTGAATAATTTATTGAATCAGGCGTTACTTTGCGTAGGTCCATATCAATTACTTTAAGGTCGCAGGTGTGCAAAGTAATTGTTTCAGTTTATTGACCAGTTTGATAATGCGAACATGTTGTGTCGTGTTGCAGGACGCGTTCGCGGCATGCGTGGAGTATTTCGGCGAGGCGCCGCGCGGCTGCGACGCCAACGCTTTCTTCTCGCTGCTCGTGCGGTTCACGAGGGCGTTTAAGGTGTGATACACAAACAGACACACACCCAACCCACCCACCTTATCTTTCTTTCTCAATCAGCTTCAGTAAACTTCAGTAAGCTATACCTCATTAAATTTAGAATTGGAGGCCACAGCAATATTGTATTGCGTCTGGACAACTATTTCTTACCTAGCAAATAGTCCAGTACAATATCTGGGAGCCGCAAAATAAAATTGTTTTAACGCCACTTTATTTGCGTGTCGTCGATTGTTATTCTAGTACAAATTGTAAAGAGATTACAGTTCACGAGCCGCAATACAATGTTGCTGTGGCCTCCAATTCTAAATTAAATGAAGTATAGTTGAGAAAGCAAAAAAAATAAGAACTTTTCACACAAAATACGATGGCAAAACATTACTCATACATCTACATATCAATCTTTTATTATGCAATTTGGAGGTCTATGTCCAACAGTGGACGTCCTACGCCTGATATGAAGATGATGATGATGATGATTCTACAATTTATTTTGTTGCAGCAAGCGGACACAGAAAACGAGCAACGCAGGCGGCTCGAGCAAGCAGCGCAACAGGCCGACTACGTGGATCCCAACAAAACTAAAATAGCACAGAAGAAGCAGCAGGTATGCCCTATACACCTTTGTACTCCTTTCTAAAGCTCTATGTAACTTAGATACGGTTTTGGTGCCTTACATTTTACCCTATATCAGAGGTTCCCAAAGTGACCCCCGTCTGATCTCCCGTGTACCCTTCACGGCAGATCAGACCAGGGGCCACGTTGGTTTGAAAAGGGGGTTTTAAGAGTTTTGAGAATGTTGTAGAAATGTAGCAACAGGGAATCTATTCATATTCATATTCATTTATTCATTCAATCTACTGAAAATAGCAAAATTTTGAAAGTGTTCTACGAGATAAAAAAAGTTTGGGAACCTCAGTCCTATGTTATACATGGTTATTATCGAATTTATTGAATCAGGCGTTACTTTGCGGAGGTCCATATCAATGAACTAAAATAATTTCCTTGCTCACCCGCGACCTTACGATAGCTAAGCTTATGCAAAATATGCGTGTTCATGCAGTTCCTCCACCTCCACACTGTAAGAACACACACAAATCATACAAACCCATCTATCACCACCACCACACTACACTGACGCGTTTCGAACTCAACCAGAGCTCACCTTCAGAGTCATATTTTGCATAAGCTTAGCTATCGTAAGGTCGCGGTTGAGCAAGGAAATTATTTTATTTCATTCATGTAAGTTGTGTTCGCTGTACCATAAACATGGCTATAACGGTAATACGGCGCGGGCTTATGTGTTATTCATTTTAAAGGTTTTGGCTTTACTCCTCAATACGGTATTTGACATATCCCGAATTTGCCATACCCTGTATATTGTAATGAGAATATAGATACAGCCAATGTTTAGCGAAGAAAAAAAAAAATTCGGTTGAAAATTGAATTTGTAGTGATTTTTTTTAACAATCTATACGTCCATCTTATTCTAAAACAGCTACGGATTTATGTTTTTTATGAGTGTAGGCCACTTTATATCCGCCGCCCTATGTAACTTTCTAAAATAATAATTTTGTGAAATCTGCCGCCCCTAGGCCGCGGCCTATACGGCCTATTTATGAATCCTGGACTGTTCTAAAACGCTTTTATCTATGCAGTAGGTATAGCACTACTTGCGTGTGACGTCACAAGCTGGTATTTCTTTCTCTGCCAAAATTAAAATTCCATACTTACGTTAGATGACTTAGAAAATGTCCCCCCCCTCCGCTTGTTTTGACCTATGTTTGACAAATAAACATATTTGTATTTTTTTTTTCTTTCGAAAACACGCATGAATTTATAAAAGTGATAAAAATTAGTCAAATACCGTATTGTTTTACTGGTCTATAAAACCAAAAGCATTTAAAGGGAAGAAAAGTGTACATTTTCCAGGGTAGAGGGTTTAGGTGCACTAAAATCATAATTTACTCAGTGACAATTCATTAACTTTGGAGAATTTTAATTGGTGGCGACGTATTTCTCTAGGATTTCCAAGGGTCTTATACCTATTAGTTAAAAAAATAAAAACATTATGTGACGTCAAATATTATTATTATCATTAGACAAAATATTTCACGTGTTGTATTGTAGCTATCCGATATCGGATGTATTCGCACACTTCTTTTTTCTTTGATGATATTTGACGTTAACTCTGAGACGATTCCTACGATTCACATATGAACGTTGCTAGTTGTTTTCGTACCTAAATTAAAAATTGTTTAAAGTCAAAAGTCTAAAGTAAAAGTAATAGAATTAGGGAATACAACCTGCAATTCGTCATATTTGAATTGTCTTCGGTTGGATTACTGAAATAGTAATTCTCGTAAATGTACATAAAATGTGTCGGTGTTGCATCAAGAACATTGTTAGTACGTTATATCCAGCTTGCAATGGCTCTGTGTAATGCTTCGATGGTGAATGGAGTCATGCAGTTTTTAGTTGATTTTGCTGCATACAAATAATTTAATCTGTAGCAAACATTGTGTTTTCTAATGTATTTATACTTACATTTTCCACTAATGTTTTTATTGTTTTACATTTTTTTTTGTGATTTTTCTAACTGAAGTTGATTATTTCGTTTCTTACTTAAAACTAAGCGTATTTTTCTTATTTTAAGTTTGAAGGTGGCGGGGTAAATCATAGGCTTTTATGATATACGGAAACATTGGAAATTAACGGTGAAGGCATATTATTTGGTTTTTAAATTTTGGATTTTAAATATGGCAACACTTACTCAATAATATCAAAGCATTAATCTTGAAAAAAAAAAACAATAAATTATTGTTCCCTCTACACTTGATGTGCGTATGAATACCGAATTAAACACCCAACCACGCTAGAGAGTGAAAGAAACACGTAACTACGAAATTACTTAAACAATATCCCATTTTAAATGGACATTAATTATTTACAAGAATAATTAATATTAAATTCAAAAACAACTTCAGAAGTGTAATATATGCACGTTCAATTATGACACTGCAACATCGGGTCTCCATATGTTGAAATTTCGCACTTCAAGATCAAGGGTATATCAACTAAAAATAATCCACCATTCTAAGGCTGCGTTTCCACCAGAGATGTGCGAGGATGTGTTTTTCATGAACCAATAGAAACGCTTCATTTATCCATCCTCGCACAGCACATCTCTGGTGGAAACAGCTGAACGGAGCGAGACGAGGTCTATTGGTTAATGAAAAACACATCCCTCGCAACACATCCTCGCACATCTCTGGTGGAAACGGAGCTTAATTTAGACCTTCAATTAAGATCAGAAATTCAGTGAAGTCTAAGTCAAAATGGGGTATTATTTTGAGTTAATAGTCCTGATATAGGAGTACCTAAATTTAATTTCAGGTCAAGTCAAATACCTAAATTTACTGTAGGATTACGTACAACCTTTCGTTTGTTTACAGGTGGTATAGTTTAAATTTTTTGAACACCACATCCACTTACCTGCATTTACAATGGTATTATCACACCCCTACAACCGTATTATCTTCGTTTGTTCTCGTAACCGCCAACCAACTCTGTTAGTGTATTTTGTAGTCTATTGTCCAAAGTAATAGAGTCAGTAATTTGTGGTTTTAAGTGGATGAGGTCAGGTCAAAAACTTTAGACATTTGAATTTAACTTTCATACTGCGCCGATAAATTTGCATGTTTGTGGACGGGTGCATTATTATTATTTTGGGTTATTTGTCGTTAGCGCCACACTAAAAGCGTCAGTGTTGCCATATTCAAAGTCCTTAAAATAAGTAGCGGTGATGGTAACACAGCAATTTCTCGCAGAGATTTAACTACGCGGCCGTCAACGCAGGCCTATTGCAGCAACACTTGGCTCAGTTGAGGCACGGCCTAGACCCGGCCTAGGCCTAGGTCTGCCTTTCATACACGGGTAGGACTTGGTTTCAGACGGGGGATATGTGTGTGTTCAGTACTAACCCGTTTCATGTGTGCGTGGGTTGCTGTTGGTGTATAATTAGTAGGTACCGGATCTTTTTTTTGGTACCTGACCTGCATTACTTACTCAGATATGTACTATGTTGAGAGTTCATTTAATTTTTCGATTAGATAATGAAAAAGCTTCTTTGACTGATAGGTATTAAATTTGCAAAAAAATGCAGATTGATAAAAAAAAAGGTCAAAATCATAAAATCAAAATCTACTTATATGGCCAAGCGGATGTTGATATGTATTACAATTTTTGTGCAGTGTATTCTGCCTGCTAATTCAGGGTTAATTACAGTCTTAACTTTTAAATATGCTGCTTATAATCTAAATATTCTTTTATAGAGTAAAATGCATTTTGAGTCAAAAGATTCAATAAAAGTTTCTTAAACTCTAAGAAATAGTATATACATAGTTGTTAAGGTATATCCGGAATGTCAAAATGTTCTGTGGTAAAGCTCAAACACACTACCTACTACACTTTACACTTTTAGGCGGTATACTCAGGATCAGTCGCGTTCCTAGAGACACTTCGTGTATACACTAAGTGTAACGTGTCGTAGTCTAAACATAGCTTTATTTATGAACAGATGACAAACGTATGTATGGTGGAGAAAATATGTAGAACAAATTTTGCATACAAATGTGACGATGATATTGTTTTGATACCAATCATAATATCAATCATGTCTTTTGATTCTTTCTAAACCTCTAGTAGCTACACCAAGTAAAAAAATAATTAGTTCCATTATTCTCAAGTCCATGACTTACTTGTCCGTCTAATTGTAATTCAACTTTCACAAAAAAAATCTCTTTATCTACAATGTCATACTAAGTTTACATTTTTATTCATTAAATAATAATAAAAGTCCTAATTATACACCAACATACGGTATTTGGGGTTAAACAATTGGCATAGTGACCGCATGCGTTTTGAACCTTACGCGTAAAGTAATAGGGGTTACACGGTTTGGAGGCTGATTAGTTCCATAACCAACACTGCTTTTAGCATGCGGTGCACAACCAACACATTGTCAAGAAAATTGAAAATAAACAAGAAAATAATTAAAAATCCAAAATAAGCATGTGTGTAGCCCTTCCGAAAAGACTAGCACGCTCATCCTATACTTCGCTTGTCGTTCATTGCGTTCCTTTTCTATTCAGGCAGTTAAAAAAGGAGGCACAAAACGAAAAGCGACTAAACGGTTAGCGTGCTAAACCCACAAATGAAATAGTCAAAGTAAATAGTTTGTCAAAGATGGCGGAATTGAAAAACATATATGCTAAACAAGATTATGCATAATAAAATTCAACCATGTTAATATTATGCTAAAATAAATTCGGGTAAACCATTATTCGGCTTATGCAGAATTATGCCGAACTAAATTTCGGCAAGTTTAAGATTCGGCGTAAATAAATTATGCGAAACCTGTTAAGCGTAATCAGTTTCGGACATTAAAAAGTATGCCAAATAGATGGCACCCTTTTTAAAGGCATTCAGAATGATTCATGTAGCGCTGCCGCTTCCGTAGAATAGGATCAGTTTGTAAAGTGTGCCCAAAATTTTCCCAACGAGCATCACTTACCTAGACTAGAACTAGCTTCGTTTGATGTATCGTTTTTCAAAATACACCATCACACTTTACGTAATTTTCTTTTTATTTTCGTTTATATTGCCTTATATACATACTTCTAGTTAAGTTAGTATGTAAGGGTTTATGTTTGTATAATATGGGGTTCGTTTTCTCCCAACGCTGCACAATGCATGGAATCCTAACAGGGAATGTCTTCCTTACTTACTTCGCTAATTTTGCGGTAATCTTTTGCTTATGTAACTATTGGGATAACCTTTTTTCTATGCTAATTGGTTTCCTTTGAAATAATACTATTTTATCTAAATTTTCTTATGTCGTGGTAGTGTTCAATAGAGCTGTAGCAAATCGTATGTTGTAAAACAATAATTTAAGCTAGCTGAATTAAATACAAATTAGTATATTTTGATTTTTACATACGTAGGCATATTAGAAAGTAATTTGACAATCGTTCATTCAATTGTTTGTTGGGGTAGATAAACATCAAAAAAGCTAGTTTTAACACGCTTTTACTTTATGTAACGCAATCTCTGAACTTAATTTTAACCGATTGCTGATATTTCTGGTATTAAAACGAAACTTTGCAATTATGCGCAGTTCTAATGACAAAATAACGTGGTACAGTCACCATCATATATTTCGGAGTGGCCAATGTTAATATTAGAGTTCATGTTTCGATATTTTTGATCACATTGGCCGCTCTGAAATACCTATCTGATTGCGACTGTACTATCGGGCTGATCTTATGATGGAGTCGGGCAGTCCAAGATAGAACAACGTAACCTATGCGTGTTTGAGCTTGTTAGAATAGTATTTTGACCACGACTGGTACCAGTGGCTGATGATGGAGCAGAGAAGCAGAAATCCGAAGTTCGTGTCGTACCGCCCCGCTCATGCTAATATTATTTAATACGAGAAGTGAGAGGGATGGTATGCATGATGATGGAGTCAGGTAGACACAGGAACTTCATTACGGAACAACGAGACGTTATAGTGGTACCAAAATGGTACCAGTGGCTGACCGTCCCGCTCACGCTAATATTATTTAATACGAGAAGTGAGAGGGATGGTACGATACGGACTTCGATTTTCGAATTTC
Source organism: Choristoneura fumiferana (assembly GCF_025370935.1). Lineage (NCBI taxonomy): Eukaryota > Metazoa > Arthropoda > Insecta > Lepidoptera > Tortricidae > Choristoneura > Choristoneura fumiferana. The sequence continues at coordinate 18,370,964 of NC_133488.1, forward strand.
GTAGTAGCCCTTCAGTTAGGCTGGTTTACCATATGGTTTATCTTTGAAGCGTGATTTTTTAAAATAGGAATTATTTATTGCCTTAAGTAGAAGTATTTGGCGCTTTCGTATAAAAATTCGCCGCTAATTTAACATTTGAATTTTACTTTTGATTTGTTATGAGCTGGGATGCATGTACAAGTTATGTTTTATGCTAACACTTCGTATGGCTGCTTGTCTTGAATTTTCCCTTGTCGAAGTTAAAGTTCTTGAACAAATCATATTTACTTATTATAATTTTCTATCAATTTGTTTGCAACCTCAGTATGTAACATTACATGTAGTCAAGCACATAAAAGTAGTTTTTTATAATAATTTTATAATTTTTAAAAGCTTTTATCATTTAGCCCCATTTCCATGCAATAATCGTCAATTTTCACATTAAAAAAAATTCAATGCATGTTTAAATTTCCCAGGAGGCTGTAATCAACGAATTAAAAACGAAATCTCAATCGGTGGGTGAGAAGAAACTCCTTAATCAGGACGACGTCTACAACGGAGCCCTTGAGGACATCCTGCACGGGCTGCGCAGCGAGCCGTACCGGCGCGCGGACGCCGTGCGGCGCTCCCACCGCCGCCGCATCAACTCGCACCGCCTCTCCAAGGGCCTCGAGGAACTGGACGTATGATACGAACAAAACTCCAGCGACCCGCTGGACTGCTCATCCGTTCAAAACGCCGTCCGCTCCATCAACGCCCTCTGCGACCTACCCGACGGCAAACGCAAAAAACGCAGAAAGGACCTCGAAATGGTCCACAAAAAACAATCCATCGCCATCTACAATATCGAAGACGACCCCGATCTCCCTCATCAAGGGGCCGCCTTCGCATCCGGCAACCCCGGCCGCAAAACAAAAATGTCGTCGTATAAAGTCGCGCCAACTGAATGCGAGGTCGAGGAGCGATGCGAGCTCATCAAATCCACGTACGATGTTATCTCGAAATATACGCGAGCGATGTTCGACAAACAAAACGAAACAGTCGTCTGAACGATGTGCCTAATGTTTCCGCGTACGTTGCACTTGCGGTAAGTTGTCGCGGTGTTGCTAGATTAAAGACTATTTTTAACTTTTTATTTATTTTATTAAAAGTTGGTGAAACCACGTTTAATTTGGATTTTGTTTTATTTTCGCGTCTAATGTCAGCAGAGCTGACGCGGGCGGCCGCGGTCTAAAGGTCGCGGTCCTTACAGTTAAGTGCAATGTACGCAAATACTAATTTGATACGCCTGAAATTCATTCCGTGCTACTCGCGAATTCAGTATTTTGCTACGAACAGTTTACAGTGTTTTATTTGATACACGTGCTTAGCTTTAGGTACTATGTAGCGCCCCTAAACCTAGTGCCGTCTCCCGCTTGCACAGTACTCGGAAGAGAGATGACATTTTAGACTGGGCATTTTAGTCCCGCTAGTTCATGGCCTTTAAAATTTTTACGCACATTTTTGTAAGCGTGTTTTCAACGGAGAAAATGTAATTTTTACTATTTATAACTATAATCATATAGATAATATTACAGTGTCCTTAATATGTATTAACTATGTATACATACATAATTGTAACCGCAGGGGTTTGTCTTTCGTATAAACGAATTAGTATAAATTTTACAATATTGCATTTATATATTCATAGCATTTGTACGCAACAATAATGTGATAGTGTAAAGTAGTAGCATTTACTCCGATTTTGTATCTCATTTTAACTGGCAACATCCACGATCGTTCAGCATTTAGAAAATATTTTATTTTAAATTAAAATACTTAGTGAACTTATCGTATATTCGGGACATGACACTAAGGTAGTTAAAAATAGTTTTTTTTTAAATTATTTATAGGTTTCGATTCCAAATAGGATAAGTTTTAATTCGTAAAAAAATACAAAAGCAGATATATAGTTCGTTAAGTCTGTATAATTTTGAATATCTAATTTTATTTTTATTCGTAGATTTTTATTTGAAACGTTCTGATCTGATTTTATTTTTCATCTCAAATATTTTAAATGATTATTAATTTATATACTTTGTGTAAATATTTATAATCGTTAGAATGTTGTAAAAGTACCAATATCAGAAAAGAGCATTAAATGTAAATATAGTATTTTTGTATCTTTCTTTATGCTTTTAACCGCAGTAGGTATTTGAGTTTATTTACTTTTTAATTATTATATTAATAATATCATGTCGGTTTTAAATACACCATTATTATTTGAGTTTGGTACTTTTACAACATGATAATTTCGTAACGATTTTTAATTGCCTAAAGAATTTAATTTAGTATCTAGTTCTGCACTTAATTGGGCTAAGTACACAATTGTCAATTTTATTTTCACATAGTAAGATGAGAAATACGTTTGCTCTGTCTGTAGGTACTTGGTCTTATTGTAAGCGACAAGGTGCTTTTTGTTAAACATTTGAGATGTTTAAATGCAAACCCGCCATTGTTTAAGCACAAAATGTCAAAATTTGTATAAGTTGCGTTTCTTTGTACAATACTTTGCCGGCTCCTTTGCAATTAAACGTCTCATCTATTTTTACCACAAATTTGTTTTAAATTATTACAGGGTTTTTTAATCAGATCACGCACAAGTGTTAACGTTTAATAGTAATACCAGAAACCACCTAATTGAGTAATTATTAATAATAATTATAAAATTGAATTACTTTTTGTCTCAAGTTACGTTTTTAAAGGTTATAAATGGGTGTTTTATACTGCTGATATAGGGATATATCTGTCAAAATGTTTGATAAAGTTATGCAAAAACTTCCATATGTAACAAGATATAAAATCATTTTTAGTCTTGCGGTAACATTTGAATATTTTGAGGCATTGATATTGTTTCTGTGTCTGTAGTAGAAAATGGCCTGATTTAGTAAAAGATAATCCATCGATACTTGTCTCAAATCGTAAACGGAACTATATCACTTAGATCGTCATGCATTTGATCGCTTTACTTAGACGGGTAACACAAGTTGGGTTGGAGGCAGAAAATTTAATTTTGGGTTTAAATTGTCTTTACTACTTGAGACATGTAAAGGTTGATTCTCGTTAGAAGTTTATAATAATGTTTTTTGTATAGTTATTCGTATGTGATGTAAAATTGAGAGTTTTAATTGAGTTTTTAATAGTTATGTTCGTATCGCATGTACGCTAGCGTTAGAAACAGTATTCAGTGATGCAATAAAACATACATTTACAACTCATTCGTTTTATTTAAGCAAAATTATAATTTACTTTGAGAGGCGTCCGTAAATTATGTGTCAATCACACATAATTTTCTACAACAAAATACAAAATTGCGCGAGAAAATTGGGTAGAACCGTAAATGTGAGTAGAATCCTACAAACAATTGAACAATTTTTTTGCAATAAAATTTACCTTACGTACATTGAAAAATATCATGTTTAATTAAGAGGGGAAGGCAGAAGAGCCTAATTTCACTCTTGTCGACATCTTAACTCGTATTATAAATAATCTTTAGGTATACTTACGTCAAGTTGCTATTAAACATATTGAAGTACCTAATAAAAAAATCCTACCTAAGTCTGAGACCATAGGCCTTATTGTGTAACGCACTCGGAATCACAATCGCTTTCTCCCCTACTTTCTGTCACACAGTGTACCAAAGACGAGGGTAGAAAGAGATGGTGAACGCGATCGCGAACCTCAGCGCGTTAGACAATATTGATTAATGGACACGCAATCACAATCGCATTAGCGATTTTTTTCTGTCAAACTGCATAGAATTAGGGTAGAAAGATATGCCTAATGCGTGTGCGAGCAATTATGGCCTCTGATCAAGGACAGCGAAGTGCGTTATGTTACCACAAATTATTTTTATTTCGTTCACAATGGTTTCGACGGTAGGTATACCACCCATGCCAATCTCACCACACATAGCTAGTTTAACGATTGGAGGTACTTCTTTTAAACCCCAACTTTTCAGCGTGTTTATATGTATCTGCGTAATAGGATGATTCCACATCACATCGTTCATAGTCGGGCAGAACAGCAAAGGCTTGGTTAAGTCCATAGCTCTGATTGTGGTGGTCAGGAGATTGTCGCAAATACCCTGAAAGTAGATACATGTTACTAAAGGTTTAAACAAACAACGATACCTTTCACGGTAGGTACAATACATTACACCCAGTGTAAGTGGTACGAGTAAACAAGAATGAGGGCTATCGCGTATGAATTCGCCACTAGAGGCGCTAGTGTAGCGTGAGGTCTCCGAAATGTCAAATCTCATAGTTTTTGGGTGAGCTACGCGGGTTAATTTATAATTAGAATAATTTTGTGAATATTTTGCAATATCTGAAATTATTTATGGCAAATATGCGTTCCGGGGCAATGAATGTCTGTGTTTTGAGACAGTTTTGTCTTTCGGAAACCTTTGTCCTCCCTTTTTTCCGAACAAAACGGGGACTATGCAACACTGTGGCATGCTCGATATTTTTATAGTACGGTTTTAAGGTGTATTAAATATGATTTTCATCTAAACTTTGTTTTCACGCCACCAATAACAGACTTTGAAAGCCATACTTAAAAACCTCACGCAACAGTGCGCCATCTAGTGAGACAAAAAACGATAGCCCTCATTACGCGCATATCACCAGGGGCGCTACTACGAAATCCGAAAATCGAAGTTCGTATCGTACCATCCCTCTTACACTCATAATAAATAATATAAGCGTCAGCGGGACAGCAAGATGTGCAGTTCGAATTTTACACTTCGTAGTATTATTTAGGGCCAGCGTTCATAGTTACTTCATATACTTATTACCAAAGATCGGTAATTTCATTGTGGTTCAGTGGATAGTGTTGGATTTGTTAACTGGAGGTTTAAACTAGTTTAAGAGTTCAAATCTTATTTAAATACGTATCCAAAATACACGAAAAGGCTCTGTCGCCCAGTTTACTACGAGTAAATACGAGACAAATGAAAATCTTGACGAACTGACGCAAATCATTGTATGTACCTACACCTACTTACCAGGGCCAATTTCGCCAATGAGTTAGCGTCCAATGGAGCTATAACTACAACGTCGGCCCAGTTTCGCAGCTCTATGTGCACGACAGGGTCCCCGTACTGTCTCCAAGCCCATTCAGCACTGTCGTCGTAGACTAACGCCGTTGGAGGGAGCTCAGTCAGCTCGAAGAAATGCTTTGCGTTCTCTGTTACCACTACGCGAACCTGATGGCAGAATAGAAGCAGGGTCATTCAAGTATAACGTAAGCAGAATTTTAGTCATTTTTAACCCCCCTCCCCTCGTCAGCGAAAGTTAGCAAAACCCTAACCCCTATGCTTACGTACGCCTAAACATTGGTATATATATATTTTAAATATATTCAGGTTTCTTTATTGTTATTAATTTGAATTTGTTGCAAGTAGGGTAGCCATTTGCTTGAATTAAAACCTACAACATTTAGCAAAAAAAAACAAGAAATAATAAATAAATATTGCTGACGTAGGCATCATCTAAACCCCTCCGGCCCCCAAGTCATCAAAAATAAGCAAAGCAAAGACTCATATTTTATACCTTAGGCTGATATTTACTCTTAAACTACTAATAATAAATCTCAAGCAAACTTAGCCGTTATAGTTTTTCCTTGTAAGTTTGATATATTTACTACCATCCTGATTTTTTTCAAATTTTTCCACCCACCTGGTTAGATTATAGAGGGGGGACGCTCGATTTTTAATGAAAATTTGCACTTCAGAGTTGAATATTTCGCAAACATATCACTGAATCGAAAAATCGTCTTAGCAAACCCCTAATGGTTTTAAAAGACCTATCCAACGATACCCCACACTATAAAATTGGATGAGAAAAAAAAACACCCCACTTTACGTCTATGGGAGACGTACCCTAAAAATTTTTTTTTTTTGTTTTTTTATTATACCATTTTGTCGGCATAGTTAACATATATCCGTGCAAAATTACAGCTTTCTAGCATTGATAGTCCCTGAGCAAAGCCGCGGACGGACAGAAGACAGACAGACAGACATGGCGAAACTATTAGGGTTCCGTTTTTGCCATTTTGGCTCCGGAACCCTAAAAAGGGGCTACACTACGAATAATAAGTAGGGGGGCTACAAGAATTTTCAAATTCAAACTCAAAAATTTATTTCGGACCTCAAAAACCATAGTGACATAGAATTGCATTGCCTAGGGGCCCTGACATGGTTAAATTCAGCCCTGAACTAACAGGTTGATCGCTCGAAGAACAGATAACCGATGGGGGGAAAAATTCACGAGTGGCCACGAACCGGGAGACGAAGCGTTGGCAGGCTTCCGCTAGATGGACTGATGACATTTTTTTTACATACATATAACTGACCGTGATACAATACAATACAATACAATACAAATATTCTTTATTGCACACCATAAAGCAGTAAAAATACTTATAATATAAACACTTAGATTCACGGTAGACAATAGGCGGTCTTATCGCTTAAAAGCGATCTCTTCCAGACAACCATTTGGGTACAAGAAATTATATATGTTACAAAAATAGGTGGCGGAAACAGAAACAGAAAATAAAAACAAACAAAAAATCAATAACATTAAAATAAATACAAATGAAACAACTATATAAATACATACATGCAATACTATACAATACATAAACCACTAACATAAAACAGCAATATAAATTAACAATAAGGCCGCAATGGGAGAAAAAGGATAAGAAATTAGGAAATAAAATAGATAAACACAGAAAGACTGAGGACAGAGCTAAGAAGGCAGTGTCAAGAAGTGAGCCTTGACGAGATTTTTGAAAATAGGAAGAGATTTAGCTTTCCTCACATCTAGGGGAAGAGAATTCCATAAAAGGATTGAAGTGCAAGTGAATCATCCTTTCTCACCTGATGTTAAGTGCAGATGAGGCCAAAGGTGTATCTCACTGGTTCAGTAACAGCCTATTCACTCTAGCCTTGAAGAGCCCTAGATTGTATTTATCCGGGGACATCGTGAGAGTAGCGGCAACCGGCGGATGTAGTGGCTAGTTGTCGTTCATAGTGGCGTTCTAGTGGTGATTTTCGAGATGATTGGCGAGATGAGACGAGGCGAGAATTGAACTTTGTATGCATTCTCGCGCGCCCGCCGCGAGCGCCGCGGGCGCTGCGCTGCCATACAAATTTCAATTCTCGTCTCGCCTCGCCGGTGGAAAACCTTAAGACTACTAAGGGGGAGGCTTTTGTTCAGTAGTGGACGTCTTCCGGCCGATGATGACAAACTAACAGGTACTTTTTGAAAAGAAAAGAGTAGAAAATCCACGGAGCGCGTCTATGGTTATGAGAGAAATATGACGTTGCAAAGAGACCGTGGCCATCTACGTGACCTGATTAAGTACAAATCAACGCACGTAAAAAGAGCTCCTGTCCAGTGCCCTTAGTGTAAGTTTTCGGTTACTAAATACGTCTCGTTCGCGTTCGCGTTAAAATCTCACTTTGTATGCAAACACGAACAGCGCCTCTAGCGGAACGTTTGCGATGTTCGTGTTTCCATACAAAATGAGATTTGTACGCGAACGCGATCGAGTCGTATTTTGTAATCGAAAACTTACACTAAAGGTACTGGCGATATACCTGCGCAGTGAGCAAAATACGGACCAAATTGGCGGCGGAGCAGTGGGGGACGCGGGGTGGGGCGTTGACAGATGCGCAAACGCATCCCCTCCACTAGCCACCCAGAGCTCTTTTTACGTGCGTTTACTTGTAGCCGATGACAGCCCACTATCGCGATCTTTACACTGTTGCAGTCACCACATGTTACATGTTATAACATATATGTGTCGCACATACGTAGCTATGGTGCACGGTTTTATTGGAGACCTTATAGTTACATACATTCTATACTACTGCAAAAAAAAAACATCGTAAAATTAATGGCGAAGAGGTTCTTTCCTGGCATGCGATTCAGTTTCTTCGTACAGTATAATTTTTGTCATACCTTACCTCGAACTTATATGGCTGGTTTATTTCTAATAATGCCTTGACCAGATTTGGCGTATGTCGTGCTCCTGCGCTTCCTGTCACAGCTAAAAGTATTTTAAACACTCTTCGATCCATGATAATTATTTTAAAATACTTTTTCACGTAAAACTTGCCAACATAATAGTCGTGGGTGTTATTTTAAACGGTTTTATTTATTACCATGTAAGTGTATGAGTCGAACATCGCTCAAAGAACTAAGAACAGGGGTGGCGAACCTATTCTATAATGTACCATTTAGTTTTAACGAACGCAAGTTAGGTATAAATAACAGGTTCTCAAAGTAGTCCAGGCGGACTCCCTGGGAGTCAGCAGGGCTACTACGAAACTCGAAGTTCGTGTCGTGCGGTCCCTCTCGCTCTCGTGTAAGTGGCAGAGGAACCGCACGACACGAACTTCGAGTTTCGTAGTAGCCCTGCAGGCGGGGAGTTCTGCGGAGTCTAGTCAGACGGGGATCCATCGATCCACGTTGGCATGAAAAAAATGCAGCAATTGAAAAATTTAGCAGCAGGGGATCTACCGAAAATGTTTGAAAACAATAAAACTATGAAAGTGGTCTATGAGACACAGTTTGGGAACCTCTGCTGTAGAATAAAGTTTCATTTTCGGTCAAAACTGAAACACAAACCTAAATTCGATTTCGGTTTCACTGTTTTTTTTTGCAAAAGTTAATATAATTTAATACATTTTAATATGGCAGCCCTATTTGCTTATGCTCGAAAACAAAATGCATGTTCAGGGTAATAAAATACGAGTATAACTGTGCATTAATAGTTATTTGTGTCACGAGGGAGCAAAATGGTGTATTTACGGCGAGGGCGTACATTGAATCCAGAATGTAGCGAAGTGTAAAGTAGAATCCTGAGCAACTTTTCACACCGAGCATTAAGAAACTTGAAAAAAAAAAAAAAATATAATTAAAAAACAACTTACATAGAAAATGGTGTGGCTTTACAATTATCAACTTCAAAAAATGACATTTGCAGTAAAACACTTAGAAAAGCCTTGAACAGAAAAGTTGCACTTTGCTCCCTCTCGACAGGGAGGAAAAGTTACTTTTCTGAAGGATAGGTGTGAAAAATATCTTATAGCCTGTAAATTCCTTTTTTTTTACTTGAAACTGCTTCTCTCAAATAACAAAAACTAGAAAACTGAAGCAATTAAAAATATATACTTTCATACATAGTAAACATCATTGAATTTTGCTTAGAAAGGAGATAGGTACTTTTGCTAACAAGGGGAGAAAAGGGTCAAAAACGACTAAAATTCTGCTTAGATAATAAGCTGTGTGTTTTGTATGGGAGCGTGCCAGTAGGCTCTCTACATAGTTCTTGTATCTTTTAAATGATTGCATACCTAAATGAAAATTAAACTGATGTACATACATAGGTAAACTCGATGAAACCGAGTTGCATACCAGGATAGAAACTTTTCGCAACAAGTTTCACGATTCTACGACGGATGTATGGAATGTTCAAATGAAATCGGCAGCGCAAAAGGTCCACCCTACTCGTGATTCAGTTTCTTCGACTATTTAGGTTCAGTTGTTTCATTTAACAATAATAATCATCATCATCCCATCCTATATACGACCCTCTGCTGGGCACAGGCCTCCTCTCAGAACAAGAGGGCTTGGGCCATAGTTCCCACGCGGGCCCAGTGCGGATTGGGAACTTCACACGCACCATTGAATTGCTTCGCAGGTTTGTGCAGGTTTCCTCACGATGTTTTCCTTCACCGCAAAGCTCGTGATAAATTTCAATTGTAATTCCGCACATGAATTTCGAAAAACTCAAGAGGTGCGAGCCGGGGTTTGAACCCACGACCCTCTGTTTGAGAGGCGATAGGTCAAACCACTAGGCCACCACGGCTGACAATAATAGCACGGGACAATTCACACCAATTGACCTATCCCAAAGTAAGCTTAGCAAAGCTTGTGTTATGGGTAGGTACTAAGCAACGGACAATGGTTCATAAAATTGTCTCACCGGAAGACCAGCTCCAGGTGTTTCATTTTTTAACCCCCGACGCAAAAAGAGGGGTGTTATAAGTTTGACCGCTATGTGTCTGTCTGTCTATGGCACCGTAGCTCTTAAACCGGTGGACCGATTTGTATGAGTTTTTTTTTATTTAAAAGCAGGTTTTCTAGCGATGGTTCTCAGACATGTTTTATCAAAATCTGTTTAGCCGTTTTTGAGATATTGAACTTTAAAGGGAGAAAGTCAGGGGTTTCAAACTTTTTATTGGTTAGGTTATTTACCCATTATTTGTGTCTTGAATAAACTTTTTCATTTCATTTCTTTACATAATCGTAAATTCGGTGATTTGTGACGTGTCTGAATTATTTTTACGTACTGCCATTTGTTCGCCATCCCTGAATTGGAACAAATATCTACGAAGTTAAACCATATCTAATTAGCATTTGTTTACTCAGCCGACAGTTGTATTGGAATATCTGTTTTAGTTGTAGCTAAATACCTGAATTCTTTGCTAGATTCCAACCGCGGTTTAGCTCTCGTTGCAGAACTTACCTATTCTGCGGGGATTCCGGACAAAGCGTCCCGGGCCTGTTATTGGGAGGGCGTTTTTGATTCAGTCCACAGAGGACATTTTGATTCAGTCGCCGTCAAGTCGCCATTAACAATAACAATAGAGTCGTGCTCACATATTTTTGATCTAATTTTTTTTAATTTTTTTTTCCTAGCCTATTTTTGTGTCCCACTGCTGAGCAAAGGCCTCTCCTCTCTTGCTCCACTCCTGCCTACCAAAGGCGAGCTCCCGCCATCCCACATTATAGGCATCTAAGTCGTCCCTCCATCTCCTTTACGGTCTGCCATTACGGTATCCGTCACTAGGGACCCATTCTGTAACAATTTTGGCCCAACGTTCTGGGTTCATTCGACAGATATGTCCAGCCCAGTCCCACTTCAACTTGGCCGTCTTAATCTTAAACCGTTAATCGTTTTAATCTTATACTTAGTCTTAAATCCCATAACGTCGATGACACTGCAATACCACCGCGTAAACAACAATGGCTAATGGCTAATGCCGCGTACCAACAATAACTTCTTTTTTTTTAAATTAAAATATCTTTGTGTTTATATTGTACCTACTAGCCACGAAATCTCAATTTGCCACTTTTTGTCGGTTACACAGCTTTGCAGTATCATTGACGATGTGTGTGAGCCTAATGGACACCAGACTAGTGCGCGTCGGGACTAGCCGACTGTAATAAATAGGCGCCGATACAAAGAAGTACGCCTTTTTTAATACCGACTTCAAAGAAAGAAGGTTATCAATTCCGTTGTATTTTTTTTTTATTAGCACACTGTTCTCATATAAAGTGATTTGACAAAGTCACGCGTCCAAGTGTGCTTCCACTTTGGGGACAGTTTGAAGTTATGAACCCATACCATAGCAGAAGCATGGAGTCCTGAAAAAAAGAAAAATTCATGACCCCACATTGAGGGCATCTGGAGAGGGAAGGTGCTAGACATTACGCTTTTCTCAAGCACACAAATTCGCTAAAGAACACAAAAGAGAACAATACATAACAAGCATTTTATTTGCACCCATAACTTCAATCATTCAATAATACTTTTTACATAAGTAGTAAACATAAAAATACATACTAATAATTATAGCCTAAACTTAAGGACCTGTCCTATGGAATATTTATACAATAACAATTCACCCATAGAAACAAAACAATGTCTGTTGTGTAACTATCAATTTACAATTGGCTATTTGCATGAGTTTCTAATCTCAAAAAAACTTTTTCACATAATCTTTCTCATTAATAGAACATCACATCTTATTTTTCATATCATTTCTGAATTCTCTCATCAAATATCAACTTTATTTGCTCCACAATAGTGTCTACTTCGGCCATAGCACCTATTCCAGTGTCACCGCACATCAACGTCTTACTTATGGGAGGTATTTCCTTGTGCCCCCATTCTGTTAGTACCTTGATTTGTTTGGAAGTAATGGGGTGCTCCCACATGCGAGTGTTCATAGCCGGGCAGAAGAGTAAAGGCTTCGCTGAGTCCCATGCTCGAGTTGTGCAGGTTAGTAGGTTGTCACAAATACCCTGGAGAAAATATGAAAATTAAAATTAAAACCTTGCTATGCAAACTCATGTCTCATGTGCAAGATAGCTGTGTGAAGAGTAAAATAGATAGACCATAAGAAAATTATTATTTCAGCATTGTCTCGTGTGTATGTCTCTATGTCGACATTGGCAAAATAAAAAATTAATACGGAATCAAGCTATAAATAAACTGAGAAAAATTACATCAAAACTGAACCCTGATGTTGCCAGTTAGTTGAAATTTCCTCAGTTTCAACACTCTCTTGTTGCAAATAATTCTCTATCATGAAAGTCCAACTAGCCTTGTAGTTGAGCCCAGTTTAGACCTTTTTTAGAGTTCCATACCTAAGTCAGCAAAAAAGGCTCATTTACAAGATCACTGTGTTGTCTTGTTCCTCAGCATGGAGGTATCAAGCAGAATTTAAATTTCAAATACAAAGTAGTGAAACAATAAAACTCGTTGCAATCAAAATAATAGTCATTAAAAAAAGGTGTTTCTATACAAGTTATTGCGGTTTTTTTTTATTTAATGCTGGCCAATAATTTCTTGCACCTAATGGGAAGTGCAGATAAGGTTATCAGTTATCATTGAGCTCACAAGTTTTAAGTAGTCAATCAAGAGCCACAATGTAATGAAACTTTAAACATATAAGTACTTATCACCTATATAGGTAGTCACTCACGATTACCAATAACTTACTTACTGATAAAAACAATGAGTTAAATTAAAATAAAGGTACACTTGTGTCCTGCTATGATGCAAAATAAAAATGTTGTCATGTATTTTAAAGTAAGCATGTAAATACCTGAGCCATTTTAGCAAGTGAGTTAGCATCTAGCGGTGCTATCACCATCATATCAGCCCATTTACCAAGTTCTATATGGATGACAGGGTCACCTCTTTGTTTCCAACCCTGCCATTCTGAATTGTCGTCGTACAAAGGCACGCTGGATGGCAATTCGGACGCGATGAAGAAGTGTTTAGCATGTTCTGTTACAATAATGCGAATCTGTTGACAAATTAATAAAATTATTTCATCACTGCTATGACAGCATACTTGTTTACAAAAATGATAGTAGTATATTGTGCACAGACTACTCAGAGATGATATTGTGATACTGATATGGGCATAACCTCAAATTTATACCGCTCGTTATTATCGTTTGTTTCCAATATCTTCTTAATCAGAATTGGTATTTTTAATGCAGCTACACTGCCAGTCGCCGCTACGAGTACTTTGAATATTTTTTCTTTTTTCTCCATACTATGAACAACAAAATCTCAAGACAGTAAAAAAAATGTAAACAATTTTGTTTGTTTTGACAGCATATATTTTTCTAGCTTATCCGCCCGCCCGCAGACTCCGCAGAGTAAAGGGATGCAGATTATACAGCTCACAGACTGCAAAAATATTAATTGTGCTCAATAACATAAATAGATTCCTATTTAACATAAATTTTAAGATTATGCTATGTCATAGTAATAATCATATTTTTTAAGAATAGTTCAGTAGATTTAGTACTCAGTAGTTTATATAGTTGTATGGCATAGATTCCTTTGTCTTTCTCCAACAGAAAAAAAAATAGCTTAAGAAAAGATTGTTCTCATTTCAGTCAGCCTCAGTCCTATTAGTGCCTAATTATTATTTAAGAATCTGATTCTGCTTTCTGCTATGACGTTTATTACACAGCGGATTCCAAATTTTTAATGAAATATAAATAATAAAAGCTTGTAATGAAACAGATATTATTGATCATAGGCAACATTAATTCCTTGCTCTACAATATAAAAAAAAACCTTGCTGTCAAATTGTGTAATCAAAATAAACGTCAGTTCAGTCAGTTTTTGTCAGTCGATTATGCAGTGCGTGTGAGAGGTGTTCTGTGTTTTGCGCAAGAACAAAGTACTTTTTATTTACGCTCCGAAATCGTATTAATGTCGTCCGAATGTCTGTAATTTCATCCAATGTATTAATAATGAAGTCTCCGATGGTGTAATGTGTTTACTGTGGAGTGTCAAAATTTAATTTTAGTTGTTTACGATGGATGCAAACTCTAAATACTACGAGGGCTGCGGGCAGGAAGGGCCTATTCGTTGCATATTTCTGTGTGAATTCCACCCGACTGCCGGGCCCAAGATAACGTGCCAAGTGCCAGAGAACTATATTTCGAAAGATATTTTCGATACGGTCAGCCACTACATCATTCCAAAAGTGCAGTTGCAGAGATGCACTTTGACAGTGTAAGTTGAATGAACCTTAACCCTTTACAGGCTGGCCGCGTTCGCTTCCTATTTGCATCATAATTCAAAATTTAAACTTTTAAAATCGTACGCGTGAAAAATAACTGGCTCTGTTAAAACTTGAAATCAAAGAGATCATATTTATATTTAGGTCAGTTGTGGTTGCAAGTGCCACTTGCTCTTGCTCTTTCTACTGGTGTTTGTTTTCAATAGTCCAAGTAACTGGATATTCTAGTTCTAATCAACTTAATAGTCAATAAGTTTCATATTAGTCTTATCTTATTGGATTATGCATGGTTGACTTCACAAAGATATTTCTTATTCTCCTGTGTGTGTAGTTTATAGTTTTTATAAGAATTTAACTAGGTAGGTAGCCAAGGTGGTTATATTTATAAATTTATAAATACCTACTAACTTTATAATGTACTTAATTTATCTAGATAGACTAGATATTAAATATAGGTACTTAGTAACAAAATAGTACCCCCTTCTTCTTAAAAGCCGTGGTGGCATAGTGGTTTGACTTATCGCCTCTCAAGCTGAGGGTCGTGGGTTCAAACCCCGGCTCGCACCTCTGAGTTTTTCCAAATTCATGTGCGGAATTACATTTGAAATTTACCACGAGCTTTGCAGTGAAGGAAAACATCGTGAGGAAACCTGCACAAACCTGCGAAGCAATTCAATGGTGTGTGTGAAGTTCCCAATCCGCACTGGGCCCGCGTGGGAACTATGGCCCAAGCCCTCTTGTTCTAAGAGGAGGCCTGTGCCCAGCAGTGGGACGTATATAGGCTGGGATGATGTTTTACAGCAGTAAAGTAGAAAATTTAGTAAAATGTGAACATAGTCAAAAATAATTTACACTGATTCCAAATGTGGCTGCAATTGAGTTGTCAAATTGTGAAACCAGTCCCGCATCCAATGGGTTAAGTTGCCATGATTGTTTAAGTTTTAAATTAAATGTTTTTTTTTTTAGTAAGTAGGTAGTTAGATGTTTATTGGTACTTAAATAGGTTTTCAGTTAATACCTAACCTGTATTTTAATAATTTTATGTCCTTAATTACTTATTGCAAGTAAAACGATAAGATACAATTTTTTACATTTTCTTAGCTAATCTGACACATACACATTAAATTTTATCATCAGATTTAACACAGTCAAAATCAAATATGTTGTTTATAAAATTCTGATACTTGAACTTGAAGCCTGTTGATTATAAAGTTATAGAATAATTTCCCAATGGCGCCACTCTTAAGCCCGCAAACTAAGGCCGTATTGTCTAAAGGCGCGGCCACATGCAAGTCGCTCGCCGCTCGTTGCCAGCGTCAAATCTGGTCACGTGACATATAGCGATAAAGAATTATTTTTCGTAGGATAAAGCTGATAATGTTAAGCTTTTATCGCTGGAAAAAAAACTTAAATTTCTGCAAAAACACTTTTTTTTATTCACTCCAATTTATTTTATTTGTACCACTGACACAACTGCTACTAAATGAGATTAAGAAATCATCTTCCAAGACCAAGATCATTCCTACAAGCAGCCATCTTGACGGTGCTGCTCGACGCGGCGACTTGACGCTACTTTTTTTGAGTCGCGGGAAATTCAAAATCACATTCAAAATGGGGTCACGTGACCAGATTTATCGCTGCAAACGATCGACGAGCGACTGCATGTGCGCCCGCAATCGATTTCACCATCTCTTTCTACCTTCATTTTATACCATGTGACAGAAAGAAGTGCAGGGCCTGATATACCCACAGGTTAATAAGGCTAGAGCCTAGGGCGCAAGGACCAAGGCGGCGGCTGGCGCGAAGCTGAGCTGAGATTTACTTACAACTTGAAAATACGTGCGTTTGACACACAGATGAGAATGCGATAGGTTTTTTATTTATTTATTTTTATTCGACTGGATGGCAAACGAGCAAGTGGGTCTCCTGATGGTAAGAGATTACCACCGCCCATAGACACCTGCAACACCAGGGGGATTGCAGATGCGTTGCCAACTTAGAGGCCTAAGATGGGATAGCTCAAGTGCCAGTAATTTCACCGGCTGTCTTACTCTCCACGCCGCAACACAACAGTGCAAGCACTGCTATTGTAGTGTAGTGTAGTGTAGGTAGTGGGATAGGTGGATTGAGTGAGGAAAAGAGAGGTCATTAGATCAGTGAGCCACGCCACAGCAGGTGAGCTTCAGGTCGCCACACTGCGGTTTCCTCGCAGCACACGCAGTGAACAGGGCTACTCATGGGCTACTACGAAATTCGAAAATCAAACTTCGTATCGTCGTACCGTCCCTCTCACTCTATGTATTTGCATGGCGGTATATGGACGCCTTCACACAGAACGCGGGCGCGGGTCGGGCGCGGGACGGGTCGTGCGCGGGCCCGCGCCCGTCGCCCGTCACAAAACAGCGCGCGGGCCGAGCGCAGAGTTACCAACTCAAAAATATTTATCCCTAAAGCTTAAGGTAAAAACCCCTAAAACTCGATTTTAGTAGTAGCCATTTTGGCTACGGAACCCTAAAAACCGTATTCATGCGCAGTAGCTAGTTCATTTTGGCGAGAATAAAATCTAAGTATTTTATTTTTTAAATTTATTGGTACTACAGAAAAATCTGATATTTTTTTCCATTGACTAGTATAAGCTTATTCCTGTCGATAAAAAAAATCAGCCACTTTTAAAAATTTCATCCATCGCCCATCATTACATAAATTGGATTTAATTAAGTAAGTAAATAAAGTTTGACCTTGGTGCGCAAGCGCGTTGGTCGTTTTCCACATATATCTCCCGGCACTGTATAATTCTGTGTCGAGTTGACAAAAATGTCGTATCTATTGGTTCTAGAACTGTTTTAATTTGTACTCCAAAAGTCGCCAGTAAACCATTTTTGTCGTCAAAACTTTTTTGCGGTCGCTAAGATTTAAGCAAAAGTCGTCACTTCTAGGGACTAACCCCCTTATTCATAAAAAAACCTTAATTGAGGTTTGATCGCAATGTTACTTAGCAGACTGATTAATTTGTTAGACGGTTGTCAAGAAAGTTTCATACGCTTGCTAGC
The DNA here is from genome assembly GCF_025370935.1 of Choristoneura fumiferana. NCBI lineage: Eukaryota > Metazoa > Arthropoda > Insecta > Lepidoptera > Tortricidae > Choristoneura > Choristoneura fumiferana. The sequence goes on from NC_133488.1 coordinate 18,388,391, forward strand.
AGTCTGCTAGTTGTTGAGCTGCTGATAGACGGATTAGACGCTTATGTTGGGCAATCTTGACAAATCAAAGACAAAAATGGCCTCATCGATAATTAAAAAAAAAAAATTGACAGCAGTGACAGCAAATTAGCAGGAAAAAAAAGCGAGATGTTGGTTCCCCGCCATTTTCCGATCCGCATGTTTATGTTTAAGTGCAAAAAGCTAATTATGTTTATCATCCAATTTTATTTTTTTTCATATTTATTGTTAGTAAAGTAGTAAGTAGCAGTAATTTTAGAGGATTTTTAAATACAAATTCCTGAAAATAAATACCCTGTTTTTTTTTTTTAATCTTTGCGTAACTTCACCCTTCACTAAAAATATCTTCGGTATGGTTTTTGCTCTTGTCAAAGTCAGCTGTTCAAACTTGTGGCCGGCCAATTTTGTGACTTAGCAGGGAGAAAAGGAGGGTCTACAGTCCTCTAACTTTAGCAGAGCCTTGATCGACTGATTAGCGCTAACAGACGTTTATGAATCACGTTTTTTAGGATCGGGCTTTCAAGAGCCTTCAAGGAGGCTCTAACTTTTTATGAATAAAGGCTGTAGTCACTAACTGGCAACATTGATAGGCCGCTGCGGGCCGTCCGCGGGTCCGACCCGCTCTCTGTGTGAATACAACGAACCGCGCGGCTCACGCGGCGGGCACGATCCGACCCGCGCACGCTTTCTGTGTGTGTTGCCCTTAATCGTCAGCGAGACGGCAAGATACGAAGGTCAAATTTTGCACTTCGTAGTATAGGATAGGGCCAGCAGGGCTACTCCGAAACTCGAAACTCGAAGTTCGTGTCGTGCGGTCCCTCTCGCTCTCGTATTAAATAGTATAAGTGTCAGAGGGACCGCACGACACGAACTTCGAGTTTCGAGTTTCGGAGTAGCCCTGCTGGGCCTGAGAAAACGCTCGCAGTAGCGCGGGCCGCCCCGCTGCTCGCTGGGGCGTCCAGTTCGCGGCCCAAGGAAGCGCCAAATACCATATTGTATTTTTTTTGGTTACAAATGACGGGGGAGTGCTAAGCGTGGGCGCCGAAATTCACTCTTATCCTGGTTGGAAAATTTGTTGATCTTGTAAGTTAGGCTGTTGCGCGGGGCCCCTGCACGCGCCAGTCCCTGGGCGATTACCCTGTTAGCCACCCCCTTAAGCCGCCTTTAGATATATGGCTTATCTATATTGTAGTATAGGTGTTACTTTCCGGAGGTACTACAGATTATTTTATTTATATCTCGTTATTATATGTATTACCTCTTTATTCTGCTTCCAAACTGTTGTGCTGCGCTGGCAGTGGCAATAAATACAGCCTGCTGTAAATGTGGCGGTGTCCGTTATTACGCAAAAGTACAAGATAAGGGATGATAAAGGATTGAGCGACGCGCGGGGTAGGGCGCACGTGGCAAGCGTAAGCGCTGATTGGCGGGCATAACTGTCACTTGCGCAAAAAATAACGGTTAACGCACTTTACGTGACGCGGGCTTAAATTTTTATAAAAATGCGATTTTAATGACACTGCTGACAAGTTCTCCCTTTCCACAGGACCCTGCTGGGCTCCAAGATCCTTGGTTTTCCGGTGCGCATCGATAACAAGAAGTATGCGCGGAACGCTTTCTACTTCAACCTGTGCTTCGTCTGCGATGCCTGGGCGAGGACGGTGCACCTCGAGCCTCTCGTTAAAAAACTTACCGAGTACCTTGTAAGTCTAATTTAATAGTATAGGCTATAACAGGGTTTCTCAAACTTTCGGCTCCACGTACCCCTGTTCAAGTTTCCAGGTGACAGCGAACCCCTTAACTAATTAAATCCCCCCTCCCCTAACCTCCCAAAAAAAACAATAAAATTGACTGTTGAACGACAAAATCAGTCGCACGCTCGCCACCATGTGTGCCGCGCGTGCCTGCCAGTCATCACGCCACCATTACGTAAATCTTGTCGCGATCCCCCTGCCGTCCAATGGCGAACCCCTAGGGGTTCGCGTATCCCAGTTTGCGAAACCCTGGGCTATAATGTATAGAATGTCATTTTTTCACACAGGAATCTACCCAATTCTTTCTATGGTCTGAGGTAACCCTTGGCGTGGGTATCGTCAGGCTCGCGCTAAAAATGTAATAAGTATAGGTACCTACCCGTTATCAAGCGGGCAGTTTGGTGGCTTGGCTACCTACGAGTACATTAGTGATGTGCAATTCAAACTATCCAAGTATCGACGTTGTAGCTATGTAAAATTTATATGAAAACTCAATTAAAAAGAATATTGACATTGCACATCACTAATGTTAGGTAGCCACCAAACTGCCCGCTTGATACCGGGGTCTTAAGAATTTTAAAAAGTCAAATTATTCACTACACGTTCAAATCAGGTTTTATCTTCACGGTTGTATTTGTATGTCAGCGATCCCGTGGCGCACCCATCTGCAGGGCTACTACAAGATCGTATCATACCGTCCCTCTCGCTCTCGTATTAAATAGTTTAAGTGTCAGAGGGACCGCACGACACGAACTTCGAGTTTTCGAGTTTCGTAGTAGCCCTGGACTCGGACTACCAGAGGGAGTGCTAAAGGAGAGAGCCCCCTCAAATCTTCACACTAGGCCTCCCCGGGCCGGGTGGTATACGTATACGTAGTTAGCACGGCGAAAATAAGGGGTCGCACTATTCATATTCCATACTAATGTTATAAATGCGAAAGTGTGTGTGTTTGTATGTTTGTCCGTCTTTCACGTCGAAACGGAAGCGACGGATCGACGTGATTTTTTGGCATGAAGAGTGAATTGGCCATTTTTATCCCAGAAGAATGCACAGTTCCCGAGAGAACAGCGCGCGATAACCGAATTCCACGCGGGCGAAGCCGCGGACAAAAGCTAGTCTACAATATATCATCAGCCGGCTTCATACGAAACCTATGAGGCGGAATTAAGGAATAAACGAGAGAACCTATCGCACATTTAGAACGAAACCGAGACAATTCAAAATGTTCTCATTTTAAAACTCAATCATGGTTTGTTTTATACAAAGTTTATTTTGATAATAAGAATATTTCGAATTGTGTCGGTTACATCCTAAATACAGGTGCGCTATATAGGTGCCGTGTGTGCCATGGTACAACGGAGCAAGCGCCGACATTGATTATATAGTCAAAGAAAGAATACTTAATGCAATCCCAACCAATTAATTTTTTAAACTTAGGTATCACCATTTTTATCAATCATCTATTAAAATTTACCTACTATTAGACAAGTTTGAAATTATGGTGCACTTTTTTAGAACTAAAACCACTTCATAACATAACGCGGTGGAAGAATAGACAATCCTAGCTCGCTAAATAGCTCGTTTTGTAAATAAATAAAGCCTTAATCTTAATCACGAACACCCTGCGTGAAACGCCTATTTCGCATGGCAACACTTCACACAAATTACATAAATAAGTAAAGAATGTAAGCGGTAAAATCTATTGAATAAACTCGCGACCTCAAATTTTCACACAAAATTATGTTTGAGCAGCTGTCTATGACTATTACGCTAAAATAAACCTTAAATAAAACAGTTACAGATTACAATTTCTAAAAATTAAAGCATTCGAATGTATAAACCTGCAGATAGCAGTGCTACACTGTTTAAATACATATTTAAATATTATCATTATCATTGTAAGTTTTTTTTTTTACTTTGTACACCCGAAGAGACCAACGAAGTTTTATGCCGTACTAGAAGTTAAGTTCACACCACACCTAAAGATTTAAGCCTAGGTTGACCATGAGATAACTGGTATTAATAATTTTATTAACATATGCCGCCGGCAGTGGAGCTCGTCTCGTCTCGATTTTACGTAGGATGCATGGTCACTGTAATTGATAGTTTTGCTTGATTATTTAATATGAAATGTGCCAACGACATACCTAACAAGATTTATTAGCTGTTGATCCAATACGCAGTGTCCAAATAGCATTTGAACATTCGTCTACTACGCAGTTCACGAGACAAATCGCAAAAATTTAAAACATTGTACCTACGACACTTCTTGATATCGAGCGAAAATAGTCAAATTAAACTTTTTAACAAAGAGTAAGTATTATAAGAAGTTTTTTAAATTCCCACGCGTTAGGGAATTAGCCTATTTTTTATTATTTCAAGGCCGAGGTTCCCGGTAAAGCTAGTCTAGAAATAAAACTATTTATTTTTATTATATCTGGTAACTTTATTAAACAACCCACCCACAACCACATTACTCCCAAAACAAATACAAATAAATATTTAGCAAAAAAAAAATTACTCAGTAGTCTCAGTACAGTTCTGTTGAGATATTTTATGTTATGATTATGTGCTATTTGACCGTATAAACATGCGAGTATTCTGTTGCTGGACTTGCTCAGTATATTAATACAAAAACATAATATGGAATAAAATGGAGATGCGCATAAAAAAAGAAATTATCGTAGGTTGGGCGCTGGATGGCTCTAGCCTTCGATCGCTGATATTTCTGCGAAGTTTTAGGATGCAAGCGTGCATTGCGACATGAACAAAGAAATGTAGTTTTTAAGAAAATAACTGTACTTACTATAGCCAAATATAGCTTGAGGTAGAAAATTTGAGTACGTCCTAGGTACAGTAAAGTAAGGTGAGAGTAGTTCCTCTACCTAAAATACAAATACATAACATGTTCTCGTCTTACAAAGAATCTCTCCGTTTACCAGTTATCGATGGAGCTGGAGACGGAGTGGCTGTCCAAGCAGTCGACGTCAGGCGAGGCGAGCGCGCTGGGGAGCCTGATGCGGCAAGTCATGCAGGATATAAACAGCCGCCGCATGTGCACCCTCACTGGTAAGCCCCTTCATCATAATTGGAGTCGAGTGGAGACGGAGTGGCTGTCCAATCAGTCGACGTCAGGCGAGGCGAGCGCGCTGGGGAGCGGCAAGTCATGCAGGATATAAACAGCCGCCGCATGTGCACCCTCACTGGTAAGCCCCTCCATCATAATTGGAGTCGGGTGGAGACGGAGTGGCTGTCCAATCAGTCGACGTCAGGCGAGGCGAGCGCGCTGGGGAGCCTGATGCGGCAAGTCATATAAAATAACATATTTATAAACAGCCATCACATGTGCACCCTCACTGGTAAGTTACTCAGTTTAAATTAAAATCATAGTTAAAACACAAACCGTACCAAAAAATTAAAGTCCAGCAACCAGCGTGCTGCTTAGTCTTGTGTTCGGAAAAAAGGGAGGACAAAAGTTTCCAAAAGACAAAACTGTCTCAAAACACAGACATTCATTGCTCCGTAACGCATAATTGCCATAATTAATTTCAGGTAATGCAAAATATTCACAAAAAAAATCTAATTATAAATAAACCCGCGTAGCTCACCCAAAAACTATGAGATTTGACATTTCGGAGACCTCACGCTACACTAGCGCCTCTAGCGGCGAATTCATTCGCGTTACCCCTTATTATAACGGTAATCTGAATCTGAATCAATCTCTGATTAAATTGGTGACTTCATGGCAATGGAGATCTCAAAGCCGCTCTAAAAATATATTATAATATAGAAATGAAATGATGAAATAAAAAGTCTCGTAACATTGTAGGTGGCAAGCAATGATCTGTTAACCAAAATACGTTGCAAATACTTGGATATTTTTGTCAGTCTCAAAATAGGTAAGGACTGTCTGTGCGAGCGTTGTTAATCACACCTTTATAATATAAAATTATAACCTCTCCAATTTCTGAATATTTGGGTCCCAACTCCCAAGTGGTATTAAGCAACGTACGCACTTAAAACTTTTGCGTATCAAACGCGTATAAAAAATCTTGACTTTGATGTGCGTGTAGAATCTACACATTGTAGATAAATATTGCGAAGTTTCGTGAAGTAAACAAGTGATGGTTGTAAATATAATTTAAATAAATGGCGTAACTTTTCTTTCACCGGCTTTATATGATGTTTTGAAAGGATCCCTGGAACTACAAAGATTTATTAAATCTCCTTCGATATTACTCTCGGTAACGGGACACCTAGAAACTACCTTTTGTAATTGAAACAGGAGCTTTTGATCCTCATTCTTGTTAAACGTGAAGACCTACCGAAGCGAGTTTGTTTTCTTAAGAAAGTAATTTGATATTAACGATACATTTCTAAATCGATTGGCGACTAAAAATTCAAACGTTATTGTGTTTTAATGGCTTAACCGGTTACAATAAGAGCTATTATAGCCCAACTCTATTTTAAGCGTTTTACCAAACAAGAATTAACGCTTGGTTCTCATCTCACAGTCATAGCTGTTGCCAAGCGTAGTTAACCAGGTTATATATAGATAATTCAAGGGAAAGTAATCTTTGTCAGCAAGATGATAAGTGTATGTGCGAATGTAATTAGATGGTGGTAATTGAGTGCAACAATAGCGCATAAATGCAACGGTAATGTTCCTTGTTCATGCGTGGTGGAAGTAAGCTGATACAAAAGGTACTCGGCTGCCGAGGCCGTATTGTCTCACGCGTTGACGTTCGCGATCGCATTCAACATCTCTTTCTACCCTCGTTATATGCCGTTTGACAGAAAGAAATGGTGAAAACGTGAATTTATAGTGGTGTTAGACAATAACGCTTCTGTTTTTTATGATCAGTAATCGGACTGATTAGCGTCATTGTTTGCAATAATGTGGACATGACTGCAAAATAATAAAATATTAATCAATAAATCAATTTCTTACTTGAGATTTAATTTTGATTCCTAGTAAATAAATATGTATTACATAAATTACATGTAATGTAGATCTATTAAATGAAAATAAATAAATAAATAAAACTATTAAAAGAAAATAGACGATATTTTTTCCATATTTTCTGTAGTCAGTCTATGCCTATTGCAACGACAACAACTGCTACTTTCATTAACTTTTAACTATGGTCATTATTTTGAAAGCATGTGTAAATTGTTATCCCCAGGAATTCAAATGTTATTTCAAGTAGTTAATTAACCTATTAATTTAAATTGTGGAGTCATGTCCACGGTCTTGCGAACAATTAAGTTATTCCATCCAATCTCTGATAAAACATTAGGTAACCTATCAGTTAAGCTAGAAACACACTGACGGCGGATCCGGAGCGGTGCGGCGCAGCGCGAAGGCAGTACCGGTTGTAATATTCGAGCTAACATAAAAGAGGGCACACATACTGCGCTCCGACTTCTGGCCGGAGGGTGTGATGTTCTGTCGTTTTAGGGTAGCGACGAAGACGACGTTCAAAAATCCCTAACTATTCATAGTTTTTTTAAATATATATTATGTCTTTTTGTTTTGTGTAATTTGAATTTCACAGCGCATTGATGTTTAACTGTAATGCTGTATTTTTTTGTTGAAATAAATAAATAAATAAAATAAAATAGTAATGCGCGGGAAATAAGCGTGGTAAGATATTCTGTGTGCCCTCTTGCATGTTAGCTCGAATATTACAACCGGTACCGCCTCCGCGCCGCGCCGCACCGCTCCGCCTCCGCCGTCATTGTGTTTCTAGCTTAAACGATAATTGTTAACGCGTTTATTATGGCCCTACTAACGACCGCTGTTCAACCACAAGTTGTTAGGTTTGTGTTGTTAGCTAAACGAATGAGCAGAGAATGGTCTGTATTAAAACTTAATATTCAATATATTTTTCACGGAGGCCTTTTTTACTCGACTGCGGCTACAAAAGGAGGGACATGTGTTATTTATTTAGAACAACAATAGTATTTTATCCACATGCAAACAAAAGCTTGTGTATTTTAAGAAACTTTGCCAAGGCCCTTGCTGTTTACAACGACCGACATGAATTAAACAATTTAAATTGAAACAAAAAACTCGTATATCGCGGGACAAGGCTAAAAGAGCAATAATGCTAAAGATACTTGGCAATTCGCGCGTTTGTGATAACCTCGTGTCATTTACATACGGAATAATTCGTTCACCGGGGCCTGTTGCTTTAATTAAAATATGTGAAAAACAGGAAACAACTTTGCTGTGGCGATTATGAACAGCGCCACCAATGATATGCCGTTAGCTAGTTAATTAAATGAATGGCGGCGATTTATGATATGCCTTGAAATTTTACCTAACGTTTACAAACTTTTATTGAACTTGCAATGTAGCTATGTATGTATGTGCGCCGTGCGGGTCAAATCTTGCAACTGAGTTTTGACCCTCTTCCAGTGGGCGGATTGACTTTAAATTTGACATAATTATGTAAACTAAAAAAAAACTGGTGACAGTACATTAATCTGGCAGTGACATCCTGGTAGTCGGGCCCGAATCGTCTCCGCAGGGCGGAACTCCTCAGTGGTTAATAGCATCGTGGCATCGACTTGAAATTTGGTACGGAAATGTAACTATCTGACTGTGCAAGTAGAGTCAGCAAAATGTGCAGTCAGCAAAAAAGCTTGTATTAAGTATGCCATTTTTAACAAAAACTTTATTACCTTGTTTAACTTGTTTACTTTTTTATTTTATTGTTATTTGTGATTATTTGGAATTGTTATCATAATATGCGATTATTTTCATGTTTTGAAATTTATAGCGCATTGGTATCAAGTGTAAAGCTGTAAATTGTCATTGATATTAAACAATAAATACTAAATAAATAAAATGATCTGGCGGATTTTACGATTGGGAGACGACATAAAGTTTACCTAGGTAGATTTGTGTTATCTGGGGGGTATAAAAAAAACTGAGAGCCTACTCTGAAATTCGAAAATCGACGTTTGTATCGTTCCGTCCCTCTGACACTTATACTATTTAATACGAGAGTGAGAGGGATGGTACGATACGAACTTCGGTTTTTGAATTTCGGAGTAGGCCATTAGTTATTAGGGTTCCGAACTTCAAAAACGGAACCCTTATAGGATCACTTTTCGTCCGTCTGTCTGTCTGTCTGTCAAAACCCTTTTTCTCGGGAACGCGTGGAGGTATCAAGCTGAAATTTATATCAAATACTAAGGTCTACTGTCGATTGGAGCTGTGAAACAATCAAACTTCTAAGCCAACGCAATCAAAAGATGCAAATTTACGCAAATTTTCAAAACTCGCAAGGGAATCAAAAACTACAGGGTACTTCCCGTGAACTCAGAATCTTGAAATTTAGTATGAAGGTAGCTATTATAACACAACCAACTAGAAAAGTCTGAAAATCTTCATGTTTTATGTCTGTCTGTAAATATCAATGACCAATATAATCTGACCCCACACTGCGTACATTTTGCTTAAGAGTAGGGATCTGCATACACGGGATGTATTAAATCACTCGGAAAAAGCGAGGAATCGAAGGAATATCTTCAAGCCACGATTCCCGTTTACTTACATACCTATAAATGTGTACGGAACCCTGTGCGCGAGTCCGACTCGCACTTGCCCGGTTTTTTATTTTTTATGAAATGGATGAAAACGAGCGTGCGAGTGATCTAATGGAAAAGATCAACTAGTATTAAAGCAAACCTCTTTCAATAATACCTATGTTATTACAATTAAAGAAACTTTAGAATAAATGTTAAAGCTCAGTACTTGTTTTGCAATAGTATTGTCATTTTAGTTTTATCATACTTTTGTTTTGTTATATTCATTTTCAGGGTGTATCCATATTAATCGTGTCAGTACTTAATAACGAAAAACTTTTTCACGAAAACTTTTTCACGAACGACTTTATCACGAAAAAACTTTATCACGAATGGACTTTATCACGAAAAGACCATATCACGAAAACTATTTCACGAAAACTTTTTCACGAACGACTTTATCACGAAAACTAAATCACGAATAGACTATATCACGAATAGACTTTATCACGAAAAAACTTTATCACGAAAACTATATCACGAATAGACTTTATCACGAATAGACTTTATCACGAAAAATTTTTGAAACTTCTTCACGCTGAAACGGCTAGAGGGATTTGGATGAAATTTGGCAAAAAGTTAGTTTATAATCTCGATTAAAACATAGGATACTTTTTATTCCGATATTCCCACGGGATAGGGATAAAATTTCGAAATAACAACCGCTGGGCTTAGAGCCATGAAATTTAGTATGTAGGTAGCTGGACCTCTGGAATAACACATAGGTTATTTTTCACTCCGATGTTCCCACGGGATAGGGATAATATCTTGAAATAATAACAGCTGGGCTCAAGAAATTTGGTATGAAGGTAGCTGGATGTCTAGAATAACACATACGCTAGTATTTATCCGGACAATCCCACGGGATAGATTTGTAACTAATGGACCCCATACATCTCTGTATTATTATTATTATTTTGTAATTTTTACTTTAATTGAATACTGTAGTTTTTAAGTATTTTGCGGTTTTCACATGTTTCTTGCGGCGCCTTCTTCTTGGCAATGATGGTCTTTCTGAAAGCGCTGCTTGATTTGTACGAGCGAGCGAAGCGAGCGAGCAAGACGGTTCGGAGCAGAAGCGACTCGGATAGGTTAGGTTCAGAAGGATAAGGCGGGAGCGAAGCGGAGCGTAGCTCCCGCCTTAGCCTTCGATGTTAGGTTTTTTTTTATAGCAGCCCGGATAATAAAGGAAATAGATAGATTAGTAACAGAAAAAAGCAATTTTAATCAATAATCGCAATGTAGGTAGGCTTTACAAGTTAACGAGTAAGTCTTCTAATACGTTTTTTCTACTCGTGTAGGTAATTTAATCCGCACATTATAATTTCACAAACAAAATAACGAAGGCGCTTTTTAGAGCTGATTTAAAAGTCTATTGTCTCTGGTACTGGCTACTAATTATGCGCTAATTCACTGAATTTTTAAACTAATTTCAAACTAATTTTAACTCACCTACCTATACAATACAATTACTCTTTATTGTACATCAGAAATAGTAAGCTATACAGAAAACAGATACAATGAGAGAAAAAAGCAATAGGCAGTCTTATCGCTTAAGAGCGGTCTCTTCAAGGCAACCTTATTTCAGAATATTAAAACGCAACAAAAATACACCTACACATACATATATCGTACAATATAATACACGTATAAAATGTATATAGGCGTGAGATAAACAGCCACATATAAATCCATACCTACTAATATTATAAATGTGAAAGTGTGTGTGTTTGTATGTTTGATAATTGAAGATTTTATCCCTATCCCGTGGGAATATCGGGATAAAAAGTAACTTATTCCAGAGGTCCAGCTACCTACATACTAAATTTCAGGGCTCTACGCCCAGCGGTTGTTATTTTGGGATTTTATCCCTGGGTATCCCGTGGGAAAATCGGGTCAAAAAGTTATCTGTGTGTTATTCCAGACGTTCAACTATCCACATACCAAATTTCATGTATCTAAGCCTAGCGGTTGTTATTTCAAAATTTTATCCCTATCCCGTAGGAATATCTTAGTGAAAAATAACCTATGTGTTATTCCAGAGGTCCAGCTTCCTACATACCAAATTTCATGGCTTTAAGCCCAGTGGTTGTTATTTCGAGATTTTATCCTTGGGTATCCCGTGGGAATATCGGGTCAAAAAGTTATCTACGTGTTATTCCAGACGTCTAACTATCTACATACCAAATTTCATGTATCTAAGCCTAGCGGTTGTTATTTTGAAATTTTATCCTTATCCCGTGGGAATATCGGAATAAATAGTATCCTATGTTTTAATCCAGATTATAAACTAACTTTTTGCCAAATTTCATCCAAATCCCTCCAGCCGTTTCAGCGTGAAGAAGTTTCAAACATTTTTCGTGATAAAGTCTATTCGTGGTAAAGTCTTTTCGTGATATAGTCTGTTCGTGATTAAGTTTTCGTGGTAAAGTTTTCTCGTGATATAGTCTGTTCGTGGTAAAGTCTTTTCGTGATATAGTCTGTTCGTGATTTAGTTTTCGTGATAAAGTCTTTAGTGGTAAAGTTTTCGTGAAAAAGTCTTTAGTGGTAAAGTCTATTCGTGATAAAGTTTTTCGTGATAAAGTTTTCGTGATAAAGTCGTTCGTGAAAAAGTTTTTCGTGAAATAATACTAGCGCCCATATTAATATCTACACATGACAGAAATGACACAAGAATGAAAACATGTGACGTATTTACGTATAAGCATCGAGCGCTACCGCAAAGTGCTAATTTTGTCGGTCAATTCAATTCAATACAAACCCAATTTAATTCTAATCTATTCAACTTGTCACCTCGTCTAGAAGGGAGTTAATCGAATTAAGCGCTATAACTGGGTAAAGCTGAAAAACAACGATTGTTAGGAACTTTAATTTTTATCGAGCATGCCAATTTCAAGGTTAAAATTAAGCTTATTTACGGGCTGTTTCACCAAATTTATTCAGTAAATAGGCCGCAATGGGCACTTTTACACGTCATTTTTTTAAACTACCAGCGCTTTCGGAAAGACCATCATTGCCAAGAAGAATGCGCCGCAAGAAACTTGGCAGAAAGTCATTTTTTCATCAAAATATGATTACAAATAAAATACTTAAAAACTATATTATAAAACTAGCTTTTACCCGCGGCTTCGCACGCGTAAACTATTCGGTCTGGTAGTTGCAATTGAAATTTTCGGGATTTTACAAAATTCCCCTGGAAATTTCCAAAATTTATATCGTGGTCTTCATTGAGGTTGTGTTGTGAATAACTGTACAAAATTCAAGACTCTAAATCCAGTGCTAAAATTTCAAAAATTTTCCCTATACAAATTCAAATTCATATCATTTATTCAGTAAATAGGCCGCAATGGGCACTTTTACTCGTCATTTTTTTAAATATCAGCAGTTTCGGAAAGACCATCATTGCCAAGAAGAATGCGCCGCAAGAAGCTCGGCAGAAAGTCATTTTTTCAAAATAAAATAAGTACAAATAAAATACTTAAAAACTACAGTAAGTATACAATTAAAGAAAAAATTACAAAATAATAATGACAATAATACACGGATGTATGGGGTCCCTTAGTTACAAAACTATCCCGTGGAAATATCGGGATAAAAAGAAGCGTATGTGTTATTCCAGACGTCCGGCTACCTACATACCAAATTTCATGCCTCTAAGCCCAGCGGTTGTTATTTCGAGATTTTATCCCTATCCCGTGGGAATATCGGAATAAAAAGTAGCCTATGTGTTATTCCAGAGGTCCAGCTACCTACATACCAAATTTCATGGCTCTAAGCCCAGTGGTTGTTATTTCGAGATTTTATCCCTAGTTATCCCGTGGGAATATCGGGTCAAAAAGTCACTTAAGTGTTATTCCAGATGTCCAGTTACCTACATACCAAATTTCATGACTTTTAAGCCCAGCGGTTATTATTTCGAGATTTTATCCCTATCCCGTGGGAATATCGGAATAAATAGTAGCCTATGTGTTATTCCAGAGGTCCAGCTACATACATACCAAATTTCATGGCTCTAAGCCCAGTGGTTGTTATTTCGAGATTTTATCCCTAGTTATCCCGTAGGAATATCGGGTCAAAAAGTCACTTAAGTGTTATTTCAGATGTTTAGTTACCTATATACCAAATTTCATGACTCTAAGCCCAGCGGTTATTATTTCGAGATTTTATCCCTATCCCGTGGGAATATCGGAATAAATAGTAGCCTATGTGTTATTTCAGAGGTTCAGCTACCTACACACTAAATTTCATGGCACTAAGCCCAGCGGTTATTTCAAGATTTTATCTCTAGGTATCCCGTAGGAATATCGAGTCAAAAAGTTGCCTATGTGTTATTTCAGACATCCAACTACCTACATACCAAATTTCATGACTCTAAACCCAGCGGTTGTTATTTCGAGATGTTATCCCTATCCCGTGGGAATATCGGAATAAAAAGTAGCCTATGTGTTATTCCAGAGGTCCAGCTACCTACATACTAAATTTCATGGCTCAAAGCCCAGCGGTTGTTGTTTTAAGATTTTATCCCTAGGTATCCCGTGGGAATATCGGGTCAAAAAGTCACCTATGTTTTATTCCAGACGTCCAACTACCTAAATACCAAATTTCATGACTCTAAGCCTAGCGGTTGTTATTTCGAGATTTTATCCCTATCCCGTGGGAATATCGGGATAAAAAGTATTCTATGTTTTAATCCAGGTTATAAACTAACTTTCCGCCAAATTTCATCCAAATCCGTCCAGCCGTTTAAGCGTGAAAAAGTAACAAACATACTCACTCACTCACAAACTTTCACATTTATAATATTAGTAGGATTAAAGAAAAAAAAATACAAAAAATAATAATACAGGAAATACAGGGATGTATGGGGTCCCTTAGTTACAATACTAAACACTAACTATATCTAAACTATATCTACGTTCAGTGGAAGTGTAGAATGCTTCCACCGTCATACATTTTAAAATAATAATAACAATAATTTAGTTCTGAAATATACATTTCAGGTCAAGTAACCATTAAGCTTTTGGATTTCGAAGGCAAGTTCACGTCTGCCGCCCCCAAAGTTAGCTCACATCCATTGATTAGTGTTAACTGGCGGTTAGGTATGATGCCGTCTCTATTTGTTTTGTTCGAATAGACGGAGACGCCATCACATTTAACCGTCAGTCAACACTAATCAATGGATGGTGAAACAGCCCCTTATTCTACAAATTATACGTAAACTTCACGAATATCATGCAATATGGCATATTAGGCAAAGCTCTGCGCAGGGGGCGACACTAGCGCAAACCGCTTTGGGCTTAAAACAACTAAATCTCATAATATTTTATTCACTAATACCCCTAATTTTTAAATTACCATGGGCTCATAATACTTAAAATGTCAAATTGTCTCTTGTGTTAAAATTAACGAAATTCATCATGACTTTGACTTAAAATGTCATATTCTCTAAATACCTAAAGATTGAAAATGCACAATTCATTCAAATGCCGAATGACAGAAATGACAAAATATTAAAACAACTCAAACCGAAGTGGGTGTCTTAATTTTTTTTCACGGGAGGTGTTCGAGAAATTTGATGTTGATTATTAACGTACCAATTTAGGTATTTTAACTTTTGGTTGTTTAAAGCATATGTTGTTTTGCCATGAAAGTGATTTTGGAGTTTAGGTAAGTATTATTAGACTATGGTATTTTGAAATTCAGCCATATTAAGATTCCGGTGTTATAAGATAACAAAATTAGGCATTCTGCAATTTAGGTATTTTGAGACCAAGAAGTTTTGAGATCTGGGAATATTGATAAAAAGGTAAAATGCAATTTAGAAGTTATAAGCCCAAAGCCGCAAACCATGACACGTCAGCTCTCTTTAGATTTTGTCGCCATGACAGATCATGTCCAAAGAGTATTAGTCGGTATAGAAATCATAATATTTACTAGTAACAAAATAATATGATATTTACTTACATCGATATTAACGATAGAGCTTTATTTCTGAAAATTTAATAATAATAATATGATATTATGGCATTTAAGATACTCAAAAAACTGTTTACGGTTTTGTGCTATAGTGCTACACTGACGGCAAAAAATTGCAGTAAAATTCCCTATGATATGAAGCTTCAGTTCGTGCCGTACATTTTCATTCTTACATTTTGTCATGCATCATCATGACCTAGGCATTTTATATCGAAAATACAAACTGAAATATAGATGCACAGAAAAACCAGAAAAATAAGACCAGCGCTGGGAATCGAACCCAGGTCCTCGGCATTCCGTGCTGTGTGCTATACCGCTACACCACCGCTGGACAACGATACAGACACGAATTTCTCCTATGCATCTCATATCTCAGCTTGTGTTGTTTCTTATTTAGCCACTTAACAAGCTGAGATATAAGATGCATAGGAGAAATTCGTGTCTGTAAAATCCATAAAATCATACTTTTAATAAGTGACTCAGGAGACGTTGCCATGGCAACCCAGCTACACTTAAAAGAAGATTGACCCATTTATCACATTGCATTGTCTAGTAGGTAATTGTCATTATGAATATTGCTACGTGATCGTTGGCAATTTCAATGACGCATGCGTAATACTTTTTCGTTTTTAAATAATCTAAGATTTTAACAAAATCTTAGCAAACTAACTGCTGATTGAAAGAGTTCAATATCTCAAAAACGGCTAAACCAAAAAACCTGCTTTTAAATAAAAAAAACTCATTAAAATCGGTAAAACCGTTTAAGAGCTACGGTGTCACAGACAGAGACACAGACGCACATCGTGACACACAGACACGCATAGCGGTCAAACATTATAACACCCCTCTTTTTGCGTCGGGGGTTAAAAATACGGTCAAGTGAGGAGAGTCGGACGCGCATCGAGGGTTCCCTATCCGTAGATAGGGAACCCAGTGCTTAAGTCCTTTTAAATAATTTATTGAATACATTTCTAGTCTTTTGACACTTGTACCTATCATGCATATACACAAAGAAAATGACGGCTGTAAGTAATATGTACAGATATGAATAGACTGCGCGAGTACATAAACAAGTGATAAGACTAGATAATGCCCAGACAGGGCTAAATTAATGGCTTACACGTATATTATTAACCGACTTCAAAAAAAGGAGTAGGTTATCTATTCGATTGTATTTTTTTCAATGCTTGTTACCTCAGAACTCCGTCATTTATGAACCGGTACCGATTTGTAATTTTTTTTTGCGTTCGTCTAGATATGCCTTCAATTAGGTCCCATAAGCACCAAAGTAGGATCTGATAATCGTATCTTAAGGAAATCGAGGGAACTCTTCAAATATTGTAGGGACACCTATGGTAATTTGGATATATATAGCAGTAACTCGTGCATTTGCTCTTGAAAATCATAATTTGGTGAAGTGGAACTGATGATGAAGACCACATTTGACCAACAGAGCTACTACTCAATAACAAGTACTTCACAGGTTGAATTTCAATTACTTTAACACAGTTGCTAAGCAACTTATGCTCGTCGTAATGCACATGGTAAAATATGGTGTTGAGCAGTTGACATTAAACTATTGTATCTTAGATTATTTACACTAAAAAGCGTGAAAAAAAATTATAACAAAAAATTTAACCGACTAAGTACAAAAAACCATGAAAATAATTTTCTACCAGTCTGAAGTCGGTACCTCAGCACGAGACGGCAGGAGTGATTGAAGTATAAAATATCAGTAGGTATGTAGGTGAAGTACACGACTATAGGTCCACTCCTGCCGTCTCGTGCCGAGGCACCGAGTTCAGACTGGTAGTAAATTATTTTCACGGTTTTGTGTAGTCGGTTCAATTTTTTGTTATAATTTTTTTTTCAGAACCATGGCTGAGCAAAAATTTTCATATAAATAATAAAACAATATTTTATCAAAAAATGCTCTTTACGGCATGAAAAGTCGCAGAGAAAATCTTATATTCTTGAAGGAGCGTTTCTGTCATCAGCGTGGTGATTTCAAATCTAGGTCGAAGTTTCATAGCTTATTTTAATAATTATTAAAAAAAACGTATTAAAAAAATCCGAGCAGGTCTCAATCATCATCATCATCATCAGCCTATGTTCGTCCACTGCTGGACATAGGCCTCTCCCATGGCACGCCACTGAGCACGATCCTCGGCTACTCTCATCCATCTCTTGCCAGCCGCCCTTGCGAAGATCATCGCTCCACCGATCTCAATCGCCCAGATAATATTATTTGAATTTAAAATTTAACACTTGAAGCACGTAAATTGTTTACAACAAGGGGGTCTGAAGGACAAGCTATGTTGCTACGTATAGAACACACCTGTGAGCTTATTACTTCCGCGATATGCGACCATTATGCTGGATGAAAAAAAGCGCGGTTAGCAGTCTTCTACGCATTTGCTGTCTGAGCCTATTGTCTCATTTAAGTATACTAATGCAATCTCGTTAACTTGCTTCGTTAACACCACTCGTATGTGTTTGATTAGGAAGTTGAGGAAGTTAAAATTGGGACTTTTTCATTTTAATTAAATTTATTATGTCATCATCATCATCATCATCATCAGCCGGAAGACGCCCAGTGTTAACAAAGTCCTCCCTATTATAGAACGCCACAAACGTTAATTTGCCACTTGCATCCACCGGTTGATGGTAACTCTTGTGATACACCTGGTGGGATGCCTGCCATCGCTTCATCTTCCGGTTCGTGGTCGTCACTCGAGGACTTTTCTCCCCCAACAGTATTATGACAATGTGGCCAACTTTTTTACCAGTCTACGTTAATCTGAGTTATATTAACTATTTAGTACATTGTGGCATATGAGCTAAATAATCATGCACTTATCTACGTCGGGAGATTACAGTCTGTATAAATAGACTGTTTGGCATCAACGAGTTCAGAGGAGGCTTCGTTTTTATTGCGGACTTTCTGTGGGTGACAGAGGCTTCGGTTTCTACACTCTGTTCCATCGGCAGGCGAAAAGACGAACATTGAAGAAGTATCATAATTATCATATGTTTTGTCTGGTGCACTTTTTACCATTTGCTCTTAGTACAAACTTTCAAAGTATGGACTGTTAGGTGCACTCAAGACAATAAAACGTGTTGTATCACGTTTTAGAATGACGTTGAGAGATACATGCGAAAGGTTGTCCTTAGTAAGTTTTTCGCCTGCCGTTGGAGTTGGAACAGAGTATATGCCGTTATCGGCTTAAGATGTTTTTCCTTGACATTCATAAGACAATGTCTCTGAAACTCTTATTTATATAACCTTATCTGTATTACACACACACAAACATCACGCCTGTATTCCCAAATGAGGTAGGCAGAGCACACGAAACGTTACCACTTTTAGCAATTTTAAGTTGACAAAAACGGTACAATAGTGACAGGTTGCTAGCCTGTCGCCTACGGTATACTTTAACCTCTATCCTCTAAATCAAATAAAATATACTTAAATATATAAATTTATCTGTATAAAGTAAGTTTTATAGGTTCTGTAAAAATGCCGTTTGCGTTCAGAGTTTATAAAGTGGTTCGGTTATTTATATGAGTCGATTTGCTCTTTTTCAATTTTGAGCCGTGCAGTGCGGTAGAAAAGCATTGGCAGCTGGTCTAGTGTCAAAACATGATAACGCCAATAAGAAATGATTTCGATTTTTCTGTAGAGTCTAGAGTAAATAGAGTTAAATCTGAGTTGTCGCTGTCGCTGTCGCTGTGGAATGACTAATTAATTACCACTTAACTTTATATCTTCGTAAGTGCGATAGCTAGCAGCAATTTTATAGGCTATTAGATTGATTTGTGAGTGTATGCTGCGGACTCGTGCCAGATTTTATAAAATACAACGTAACAGAGACAAAAATACGGTTCTACAAGTAAATATATATACCAAATATATATCATGAGTCATGAGATACTTGTCACCAATTGTCCTAATCCCAAACTAAGCAAAGCTTGTACTATGGATACTAGGCAACTGATAAACATACTTATATAAATAAATACATACTTAAATACATATTAAACATCCAAGACCCGAGAATAAGCATACGTATTATTCATACAAATATCTGCCCCGGCCGGGAATCGAACCGGACCTCAAGCTTCGTAGTCAGGTTCTCTAACCACTTGGTCATCCGGTCTTCAATATCGGAATATGTGAAAGCTACGTCGTTTTTAAGATTTCTCGTAAAAAATCTAGTTAAAATCGTGTTTTTGATGTCGTATGAATTCCTGTCGTCTTATCTCGTGAACAAACATTTAATTTAATTTTCCTACTAACATATGGTACCTACCCATCCCGCTTAAAATAAAATTAAATTACTTCCAGATTGGAGCGTAAATTACCTTTTGCAATTGTTGTTGAGTTAGTTTAAAGCGTTCTAAATGTTAACCTACGTGAATTAATTCCAAATACATTTAATTTTATAATAATGAATATTGAATCACTAACAAATGGCCTCAATTAAATCACGATCGAATGTTGATGAGGACAGAGGAAACATTTTAAAATCGCAGCAAAATCTTTTTTGGTTTATTTTATTCTATGCTTTATCAAATTATGCTTCAATGGAATATCTCGTTTATTATTACAGTTTTGTCGTCCCCCTTCCTCAGAGGTCCTTCGTGCCCACCTTACCCCACTGACCCTAATTATTTTAAACAAAGTTTATCAAAACCTTCGTAACCTTATTATTCTCGCTTCGTACGCGCCGTTGACATTTGGCTCCTCAGCGACAGCCTACTTTAATTACCATGTACCTACGTTAATGTTATTTTTGTACAGTGTCTAAAGAAGCTAGACGTGGCGTGTGCCGTCTTATAAAGGCACACAGGGCCCGTACCCAGGACCCCAACCAGATATGACTGACTTTCGGGACCCTGTAAGGTCAGGGCCCCGTGTGCCCTATAAGAAAGACTGGTACAGGCTGCGTCTTGCTTCTTTAGTAAATGAATATTCGTTTAAGCGATATTGATTAGTCTTTGTCGTCAATGATATTCATATTAACGTTTTCCAACGGGGCCTCATATTCTTTGGTGCATAATGGCCCCGGCTCTAAGACGGCTTTGGAGGCAGCCTATTTCGATTACCATATACTGGAGTCTGGAAAGTCTGGAACCACTGGAAATAGCCAAATCTTTTCGTGTTGCATCTCTCGCTCCTTTTCTGTTTTATCTATGCCTCATACAAAACCAAAACGGCCTGGTCAATGACATCAGAATTCATCTTTTTTTTTATCAACGGCAAACCGGTAGCTTCACCATTGTTACAACAAAGTAGTATTTAAAAGGATTTTATTTAGGTATTTTCGACTGGTTCTCTCTCTTGATTATCTTATTTGACTTATGCAACTTGTGTTTTTGTTTTGTTATCTTCGGTGGCCAGGATTTTTAAGACAAATTGGTGGGTGGCAGTTTCTATGAAGATATTTAAGATCATTTTAAACAGAGTTAGGGTGGTACTTTCGCTTTGCCGAGTTTATGGAATATTTTAACGTTTTAAACTTTCGTGATTTTCTCTCATTGTCAAAATACGTTAAAACACATGAGTAATATTTGTGATCAAGTGCGGTAGTTCGAAGGACTCGCGCTGCTAGGCGGACTTGACACCCCACACTTCAGTCTACTCGTGACCACGGCCACTATAATTTGGTCGAAACGTCGAGGTCAATATTACGCGTGTGTTTTTTGCGTGATAAGTCCTGTTTGTGGTATTTTGATTATGGAATATTTGTCGTTAGCAGATCTTTATCAAATTTTATACTTATGTTTGCCTTAACTTCTAGTCAAAGACTAATCAGCAATTGAATAAACTTGCTGGTTGTTTTTACGTACTTCCAATGGTCTAATGATGTGACGGTCAATAAATCAATCAAGACTTTTCATTTTGTGTATTTAAAGAACATGCCATTTACTCTGAATCAACTTGCATTACTTATATGTACCTAGATGTTAAGGGGCTGTTTCACCATCCATTGATTAGTGTTCACTGACGGTTAAATGTGATGCCGTCTCTATTTGTTTGGTTGGAATAGACGGAGACGGCATCACATTTAACCGTCAGTTAACTTAACACTAATCAATGGATCGTGAAACAGCCCCTAAATTAAGTATCTTCATATTGTCTATTTACATTTGATAATACTTTAAACTTAATAGGGAGGGACTATTAATTAGTAACTTAAATACAACTATAAGAGCATCAGTACTAATGGTTTTGGATTCAGACTATTTTCTACATTTATGTCATAGTGCACTGGCCTATTATCGTTTGCTAATAAATCACGATTCGCAATAATGAATTGCGCAATCAATAGTCTCGTCTGGTCTTTCTTATCTATCACAGACATGTTTGTCCGGTCATTTCATGGATCCATCTGGAAATTATGTGTTGGTCAAAGAAAACACTATGATACTTGCCTTCAAACTTCGGAGTTAAATTTTTGACCCACTAGCCAGTTCGGTTATCCGTTGTCAGATCGTCACAGCTTAAAAGTTGCTGCGTAACCTTGGAATTCCTCGAATCAGCTGTTGTTTTTTTTCCAGTAGGCACAACGACGACCCACTTGACGGTTGTGCGAGTGAACAACGACCCGACGCCGGTGAAGGACCACCAGGTTCCCGTCTTCCTGTACAGCCGGCACGGCTTCGTGCCGGATCAGTGGGACCTCACCACTAACCAGGTCAGTCTCTTCAACATTAAGTGTAGTTTAGAACTTCAAAAAAAATCCTATAAGTTACATTAGCATTGCGGCGCTCGATTGACCACCACAATACAAACTCGTTGGGTTTACGGCCTCGCAATGTAATGCAATTTGCATGATTTTTCTTGCAGGTCTAAACCAAGCTTTATAATATAAGTATGGCCGTAACTCGTGCAACAAGTATGAGCATTCGCGGCACACTTCAGTGTTTGAAACCAGCATCAAAATTGTTAACTTTGTTTTTGTGAATTACCAAATTGATTTTACGGAAGAAACGAATACCTACTTCAGCATTATCTAGACAACTCTTTAGTTTCTTATTCAAATCTTTAGACATTGACGTGTTTTTATGGAGCTGATGTCTCTGTAAAATATTTTCTTACTGGTAATAAGTATGTAGTACTGATTTTATATTCATGCAAAGTTGAATCGTAAACATACGTTTGCTCATTGGTGTCAAGTAGTGTTAAAAGTTTTGAACATGAAACTACCGTGAGATTCACTCATATTAAATATAATGACCCACATGAACATGTCGAGCTAAACTCGATTTAAGACGTGAGTTATCCGGGTCATTATATTTAATATGAGTGTTAAAAGTGTCTATATATAATAATGAACAACTGTTATGTCAGCCAGCACCCACTTACCGCTTTTCTTTTCACACGGGGTCGTTTCCAATGGAAAAACAAAAGAGAAGTTTCTTATACGCCTCCATATATAATTCGTACAATGTTGGCTACCTATTGTTTCGAAGTCTTCGCGAAATGTTAGCAATAACAATAGGAGATACATGTTTTTGTCTTCGAAATTATAGCTAGACCGTACGACAGATACCCATTAATAACTGGCGAAGTTGGTTCTAAAATATATTTTATGGTTTAATCGGCCTTCGGGTTTTGCTTTTATTTTAATTTTAAATTGCTCTTGTCCTACACGCGTGGGTTCAATGACAGCGATTATTTTCACGCGCTGAAATCGAGCGAGTCTTTGCCACCGATTTTACATGAAATGTTTTTGGTGGGTAGGTACTAATATCTGAAAATGTTACAATACATTTAATAATTTTCAATTGAACTGGTATTTGCATTCGTATTCTGTTATCGCATTGAAACCAGGTTAACGGGTCTCGTTGTGGCTCTGATAATAGAGTTATCGAGTGCAAAAAATATTCGGCATTTAAGCTACGCATCTGTGGGTATAATAAATATACTTAACAATGTAATACTTAAATAGGTTGGTAACATTTATCACAATTCATGGGGCTTGAATCATTTGTGCACTCCCTTGAAAATATTCATTGTCTTATTAGAATCATCATCAGACGAAACACGAAAGGCATCCACTGTAGGACAGGTCAAGTATTATAATAAAAATTAATAATAATAAATATAATGGGACAATTGACATTTGACACCAATTAATCTAGTCCCATGGCTGTCTGGTCATAGATGAGTAAATATTTATTAATTTTTGACCCATCCTTGATGGGGAGGCCCATTGTCAGCTAAAGTAGTCAAAAAGTCAAAAGTTCTGAATTTATTTCATCACTAAAGGCTGTTTCAGCACCCATTGATTAATTTTATTTGACGGATAAATGTGATGCCGTCTCTGTTTGTTTGTCAGAATAAACGAGTAAATGTATTTAGAACTAAATACTCCGCCATCACACGTGCAACACAGCGTCGCATGTACATGTGTGTTTTCATGCAGAGAGCGCCCTCCACTTGCTTCAAAATATTTGATACTCTTGTTTGTCGGTTTTGATTAATTCCAGTGTTATGAATGCCGTAATTATTACAAGCACGAGTCAGTTATCGCGTTTATGGCAGGCACGTGTCGCTGGCACAGTTGATATATCCGATATCGCATATTCATGGGGCTTGAATCATTTGTGCATTACCTTGGCTTAGAGTATGAGGTGAGGACTACTTAAGTGGTTGTCAGTATATTGGTTTAGAACGTGTCTAGTGAAATGATAAAACGAGTTGATTTTGCTTGTTCGTTTCGTCAACCCACTTTTTTTTTTTATACGACTGGAAGGCAAACGAGCAAGTGGGTCTCCTGATGGTAAGAGATCACCACCGCCCATAAACATCTGCAACACCAGGGGTATTTTAGATACGTTGCCAACCTAGAGGCCTAAGATGGAATACCTCAAGTGCCAGTAATTTCACCGGCTGTCTTACTCTCCACGCCAGGAGGAGGATTAGCGAGCAAGATGGTGATAGCCATCCGGGCGGGCCTTGCACAAGGTCCTACCACCTGCACTCCACTTAACGTGTTTTAGGGATTTTATCAAATCAAATCAAAACAAATCTGGTCAAATGATAAAACGAATTAACTTTTTTGGCTGATTTCGTCATTTTAGGTACTAAAAAGATTCAGAGATTTGATCGAATGACTGATGTTTTCTAGGCAAATGATAATGCATTTGCCATTTTAACACCCTGCGTGATTTGGTCATAGCCCTTAGAGATGTGTTTAAATCTCTGTTTTGGCCATTTCACCGCGACATGCATATCAATAGGAATTATGTAAATAACAATCAGAGCCAAATAAGAAGGGTAGGTTTAGCAATGACCTATTTACTTACGCTATTTTCAAAACTGGCTGCTGCCTTCATTTGAAGGGATGTTTTCAAAAACAACATAACTAACATTTTTGGCGGATTTGAGTTATTAGTATCAGTGTTCGTCTAAGAAGGAGCTGCAAATGATATTGTCCAGAAATTATCCCATTTCTCCAAAATTATTACCTTAAAATATACTCATTTAACAAAAACTATGTAAAACTACATTATTTTTATAGGTAGCGATAACAATAGCAGCGGATGTGTCGATACAAAAAGTTCACATAATGAAGTAAAATAAGCCTGTATTTCTTAGAACAAGAAGACATTTCCTAGACAACTTTGTTTTATTTTCGTACAATAAGAACATAACATAAGTAGTCGTAAAAATAGATTTATATTTAAAAATGTTCAAAAAAAATGTTCTATACATTATCAGTTGGAGATGGTCAGTATTTATGCAAAATCAAGTCTGTGGCCTATGATTTACATAATGTAAATGACAGTTTCCTCACCCCTCTTCACACTTTATTCTTTCCTGTATCGCCCAAACAATAGGTACAAACAGTCTTTATATTTTTCTGACAGCTAAACTAAAATAAACCACCATTAGAGAAAGTTTTTCGTTGATTTTTTGTTAAGTATTTTTTTTTCACGATTTTTAGTGTGTATAATATAAGATACAATAGTTTAATGTCAACTGCTCATCACCTTTTAGGAAAAATTGCTTTTTCCGATGCAGAGACGTTTATTCAAAAGTCCTGGTGCTTCATCATCCGTTCCATTTCACCATATGCATTACGAGGAGCATAAATTGCTTAGCAACTGCGTTAAAGTAATTAAAATTAAACCTATGAAATACTTGTTATTGAGTAGT
Source organism: Choristoneura fumiferana (assembly GCF_025370935.1). Lineage (NCBI taxonomy): Eukaryota > Metazoa > Arthropoda > Insecta > Lepidoptera > Tortricidae > Choristoneura > Choristoneura fumiferana. The sequence goes on from NC_133488.1 coordinate 18,413,909, forward strand.
ACCTAACTCCGGTGGTCAACTGTGGTCTTCACTTGTCTTTATCATTAGATCCACTTGACCAAATGATGATGTTCAAGAGCAAATGCACCAGTTACTACTAAATATATCCAAATTACCATAGGTGTCCAATATTTGAAGAGTTCCCTCAATTTCCTTAGGATCCAATCATCAGATCCTGATTTCGTGCCTATGGGAACTAATTAGAGGTATTCCTATACAAACGATTTTGCAGGTTGTAGGACCTTGTGCAAGGTCCGCTCCGATTGCTACCACCATCTTGCTCGCTAATCCTGCCGTGAAACAGCAGTGCTTGCACTGTTGTGTTTCGGCGTGGAGAGTAAGACAGCCGGTGAAATTACTGGCAATTGAGGTATCCTATCTTAGGCCTCTAGGTTGGCAACGCATCTGCAAGCCCCCTGCCTGGTGTTGCAGGTGTCTATGGGCGGTGGTCATCTCTTACCATCAGGAGCCCCACTTGCTCGTTTTCCATCCAGTCGAATAAAAAAAATACTTTTTTTTTTCAAATCGGTTCATAAATATGGATTCTGAGGTAACAACCAAAAAAATACCGAATTGATAACCTCCTCCTTTTCCGCTTAAAAAACAAGCTGTCATTATCAATATATGACACGTCATTTAAACGTTAGATGTAAGAAGTGATCGTAATTTGTGCATCTGACATTGCATCACGCGAGCCAACCAATCCCTGAATTATTTCTGAATTTTAACCAATCAACAAGCACGTCTTTTTGCAACCTCGAAATTGATTCGTATTTCAATCATAAGTCGTTTTCGTTTTAGGTATAGCCACTTTTTGTGTGGAATTTGGTCTGATTTACGCTTCCTGACTTATTATTTATTCGTAGCCTGTAAAATCATATCTAGTGTAATTATGTTGTTTTTGTAAACATCCCTTCATTTGTATTCCAACCACGAATTAACTCACCACCTACCAGTCGTCACGTGGTAATTTATTTCCTGGCGTATCGTTCAGCGGCACATTTAGCTCCGGCTTTACTAATGAGGATTGACGGTTTTGTCGAAACAAAAGCTAATTTAAATATACTTTTGCATTTATTTCTCATAAAAATCTAATATGATGACGTATTGACGTCGATTTGGCCAGTTTTGCTGATCATCCAACTACTTGCCCTTGGTGTTCTGTTAAAACACGCTGCTGCTGAGACCAGCGTTACATTAAAGATATAAGTACCACTACCATGAGTTTAAAGTAATCCTACTCGATAGCGACGGCGTAAATTATTTGTAGAAGCGCTGTACAATTCTCCATATAAATAATTTACGTCCTCGCTATCGAGTACGGTCACTGTAAACTCATGGTAGTGGTAAAGGTGAAGTCAGACGAGCGTAATTTTTTTGAGTCGTGACCCGCGTGTTTTTGGTCGCGTAATTTCTGCTGCATTCGGTTTTAACAAAAGTCCAGTTTGTGCCACATGGCGACTGAAAATGAGTACTCAGCAGAAATTACGCGGCTCACGACTCAATGAATTACGTTACGTTAGAGGTTTGACCGAGAAAAATAAATGTAGTTGGAAAAATAATCATAATTTTTTACAAGGTTTCATTTAACTTGCCTTGTTTGTTGTCGTTGTTTTTTCTTTGGGTCAAATCCTGCTAAATTATTTTTGACCCACTTAAACTGGATTGCAATGCAAGTACAGTCAGCAAAAAATCTTCTATATTTTTTATTAAACAGAAACTTATTAATGATTCAAGAGGCAAAGCTGAAATGTCAGAGTATATCAATGCCAAGGGCGAGAGCGGAAAAAGAAGGACGAAAACTACTGCGCAACAAATCTTAATCAACATGAAATTTAATATTTTAAATACATACGGATGTGTTGATATTTTGTCTCTGAGATTAATAAGTGTTTGTCTCCGTGATATTTCTGAAAAATAATTTGATTTGATATTAATAGTTTCAGCAAACGTTGAATATTCGGAGTGATCTTAATTCTTTCCGCAGTTTTCAGCCAACATAACTGTTCATGGCTGCTGACCAATAAATTACAGTAGAGCTAGTTTTTGAACGCTTTCCACTTTCGCCAGAGCAGAGGTTAACGAACGACTTCATAAACAACTGTGCTATTGTTAGAGCAGTTTTCAACTGCGCGAAAATATTAAAATCGGTGTGAGAATGTACCCTAAATGTCATATTGGTTGCAAGCCTTTATTTCTACCTAGGGACTTCTTTAACCGTTTTAGACGTGTGCTGTGCTGTCATTTATACTTTTCTACACGACTTGGAGTGATTAGCAGTGGATCACTATGGAAGGGTCCTGTAACACAGGGCAGGACATCCTGCACCCCCTTGCCCTTACACCCTTAGTTGGAACTTCTCTGCCAAAATTTTATTGGAATAAACACTTTTTCATTTAACATTTAACGTGTTTTGTCCGCTGTTTTAAGTCAAATCTTGCATTTCGAATTTCATCCACTTCTAAAGGTCGGATTGACTTGAAATTTGATGTAAGTAATCATGTAAGTAGATTCTTACTGAGAGAATTGTTTTTTTGTGGAAATGGTACAAAACAGAATTGTAATGTATTATATTATGGCTTTTTATACGGAACTAGGTGCCAGAAACGTAGAAAATTATGTTTTATGTGAACCCTTTTTTTTCTCCACGCATACGTAATCAATACCCCGGTTTACTTATACGTAATGCTAAGAATATAACGTTAACATATATTATTAACGCGATCGAAATGACGCGTTACGTTACGTGTCGTATCACGCCTATTTATGTTCGAATCTCATTGAGTTAATAGATATCTTTATAAATTTAATAAAAAGCTAGACGTGGGTACAACTATTTAATCTATTTCTAAATAAAATAAGCACGTAATTGATTTGAGTTGTGGCTGAAAAAAAAGCTAACGTTTCATTGCCACTTTTTTGCTGAGCTCGCACAAAAAAACACTAACCTACCGTAATCTGACATTATACCACGCTATAACACGATTTTATTTTGTTATCTAATAGTTACGTTTTGTTTTGAACTTGGGCTCAGTGCAGACAGCCGGAATGTTTCTATGAATTCAGTAACCAAATTCATAATTGAAAATACCTTGGCGTTTGCATGCCATACTATTTAAATCAAGTGGTCTTGGGTCAATTGCCAAATTTACCATGAAAAAGCGATTCTATGTAAGACTAAAGTACCGCAGTAAGTCGTGATCAAAGTAGATTGCCGCATCCTCCCGTGTTGTTTATATTTTGTATTGTATGTACTACTTACGCGAACAAAGCGAAGTTGTAGGGAAAAGCTAGTTTTTATAAGCTTCTCTTGCTATCCTAACCTGATCACCTAAATCTCGTTTTAATCTTTCCCGGCTAATTATATAATTCAGAATATAATCTCTAAGTTTTATCTTTATTATCGTTTTATCTTTCTGTCACACCGATCTGAGATTATCAAAATCGTTACGAATTAGAATGCGTGTGGCGACTTGGAAAGTGGATCTTTGAATATTTTGTTTGTTTGTTTGTTTGTTTATACTCTTTATTGTACAAAAAGGAAAAACAAAAAGGTTACATAAATAAAAGTTGTGTTAAGTACAAAGGCGGACTTATATTTTTGTATTTTATTTCCCTGAATTATTCAATTTATACATGTCTGTCTGAGCCCAGCGCCTTACAAAATCGGTTAGTCGAGCTTATTTTTTTGACGTTTATAGTTGCGGTAAAAGCTTTTAGTTTTTTTTTTAAAGGGAAACAAACACTCCGAGCGCGTTGATGATGAAAAAATAAATGAAACGCTGTTGATTTGATCTCGTTTAAACTTATTGCGTTGTTAAATCTAATTCGGGTAAACAATAATACCCAAAAAGGTATTGCGTACGTTTTAAAGTATTATTTGACCGTGAATTTATTTAAAAAAAGTCTTATTAAAGTTACCTATGAGTATGTTTATGAATTATGCATAATAATCTTATATGACTGCTAAAAATACTACAATGTACAGGTTTCCTTATCGAGATAGAGTTGTTTCTGAATTTTGACTTAATATCGTCGATAAAATTTAAATATGTAACGAATGCAAATTTGTAATAAAGAAAAACCATCAAGTGCGTGTCGGGCCATGCGCTATAGGGAGATAAGACGAAACATTTTTTTTTAAAACCTTCAAGTAATACATTAAAGCAGCATACATGAATAATCAAAAGTCATAACGTGCAACGTCTCGTTTCCAGGTTGTTAAGTATACTTACGAACAAATGTGACATTGAGATCACTGACCTCTCTGATTATAGCTTCTCTACACTACAACTACATAGTTCCACCAACCAACTGAACTCGCTGAATGGAAATAAGGCGCCACAATTATGAGTAAAGTTATTAATTAAAAATGTTGCTAAGAATAATCGAAAACATGCAAGCAACTATTTCATAAATTGTTGTTTTTTGTTATTAACTTTTTACACCGGTTGCAATTAAATTTATTGACATTGGATAATTAAGCCTTTGATTTGTACAACATGGCAACAACGTAAAACAAATACTCAAGTAATACGAGTATACACGTTACTATTGTCGACTTCACTCGGACAACTTTGTAAATCATTAATAACAGTCGTTAAACCGTACATTTATATGTAGATGTAACGTATTTTTTGTCGTGGATTTCTGTTCTATATAAATGTTTTTATCTGTTCCGGTTTGTTACGTATGAGGCGCCAACAACCAAGCTGTCTCTGTCTCTGGTTCTATACAACGAAGTTCAAAATTCGAACATCGTATCTTGCCGTCCCACTGGCGCTTAAATTATTTAATAAGAGAGTGACATGTACGATACGAACTTCGATCATTGAATTTCGTAGTACCCCCTGACTCAGAGTGCGGGTATCGTACTACACTCTTGGCACGTAATCTTGGTAGATTTGTCATTTTATTACTCGCATTTATTTTAACCTTGTGTGGAGAGACGTTTTGTTTTTTGCTATAGGGACAAAATTAATCGCTCTGGCACTGCCTAGGCACAACTCCAACTCTCTTGCTCGTTTGCTATCCAGTCGAATAAAAAAAAAAACTAATCAATCTGTCGGTCCATTTTGACGTTGAAGGTAGAACAAATAAATAATGCTTACCTAAATATTATTAATTACTTAGCCTGCCTGTGTACAATTAACACAAGGACAAAAATAAATGTTACCCAAAAGAGAGCCTTGCGGCAACTAGTAGGCAGATACTCCCACCGAGCGTTGCGTAATTGAATGAGAGTGCTGATTCGTAGAAGAAAAGAACTCTTAAGCCCTTTGTTAGTTTATTCCTTGTGTTGACCAGATAATTCTACAGTTACCTTGTTGTTGAACGAGGATAAACGCTTACTAAGCTTAACTCAATTCAACATTTGTGTTTGTGGGTCTATTTTACGTTTGATTTCGCAAGAAACATACCGTAGAAGTAGACGCATAAACGAAGGTGAGACAGTGTAGACGAAGATAAAAAGAAGATTATAATATTGTTATTTGTTAAAAAGTTGCCATAGGATAGGAGGTGGGAGGACGTCGACATACATATTAAATCCGTGTTATGGAGTGCTTTCTTGTGTTAATATTATCAGAGTGACGTTTCACTGAGCACGTGTCCAAAGATGGTTGTATAAACAATCTCTACTAAATACATTGAATGGTTATGTATATTTTCTAAGTAGACGACTGAATAAAATGTATAAAAGTTCTCAAATGCGCTTCAATATTATTTCCATTGCATCTCATAAATATATTCTTACTTTTGTGATAAATAGAAGCTTGTATTTAAATGCTATTTTCGTTTTAATATACAGTTTGTTTTTTTACACGTGTTCAGTTGTATATTTTGTTGTTTTGTATACTACGAGACCCTAATGTACTTGTCAATTACGTGGTGTTTAGCCAATTTAATGCTTGTTGCTAGGCGCGTGTACCATGTAGGGTCAACAAAAATCTCAAGATAAAAAATTGTACTGTCAAGTTCCGAAGCTCATATTTAATTAAATTAATCCGATAACTCACGTTTTAAATCGACTTTCGAGCTAATTCGTAGCTCTTCTTCGAGCAACGCACCGCTGAAGCTGTGAGAAAAACATGGGGCTCGCCGCAATCAAAAAATGCAGTCTCATTAAAAAAGGTGTTTCTGTACAAATTGCCGTAAACGAAAAACCTATGGGGTACTTCCGATTGTCCTAAAAACTTGAAATTTGATATGAAGGTAGCTCTTATTATAGCACAACTAATAAGTAAAGTCTGAAAATCTTTATTATTTTTATGTCGATTTTACTAACGTAGTATCCTCTTTAGCCAGCCCATCGGTAATGGCAACCTTAATACGACCTCGGATGCGGCCCCCTTGCAGGCCCCGTGATAGCTATATTATAACGCCCAACAGTCCAACACCGATATAGGACTCCGGCCTATTTAAAACGGCATAGATACGTTCACGATACGGTAGTAGAGTTACGGTAGTACGGTACGGTAGAGCGAGGAAATTGTAACTTATGGCCATAGGCTGGAAAAAACTCTATTGATTCGATATTCTTAACGGCTGTGAAGCTAAAACGAGGTTTAACGAATACAAGTAGATTTATTTTTGCAGCTAGCGTTTTTAGATTTTGATTATATACATTCCAAGCTAACGCTATTGGAAAAAGTGACTTAAGTCCGTTTTTAATAAATGACCATCGAAGAACAATCCTTATTTGGAAATCACGGCACAAAAGTGCGCTTAAACTGGCATTGTCATAAAACCCTGTTAAATATCGCGGAACAGTTGAATACATACTATTGCAACTCGGCCTAAACCAAGCGACGCAGAATAGACCACAATAATGTTATACGTATGACCTCCTTTTTACGACACTAAAACTTGAAACACAGTTTGGCGCGTCTATATTTGGTGGTCTTGCCAGATTTAAAATGGTAATTCGTATGATAGGCGCATTGTTGGCTGGCCTAGAGTCAACGTCGTCTGGCTTGTTGCTTGCTAGGCTGCTACTCGTTTCTTTGTCCTCTATCATATCGATCTTTGGTCTTTCTATCAGACTACTGGGACGCGAAAAGAAGCTGAAAGTTAAATTTCTTTAATGTTTCTAATGTTTTAATGTTTATTTGGGTGCAAACGGCACAATGGTTCTTAAAAATAAACAAATTACAATTTACATAAACCAATAAAGCTGCCACCACTTACTGATTCATTTAAGTAAAAGCAAATGAACGGGAAACAAAACTGATAACAGGTTTGTTGGCTAAACCCAGATACGGTTAGCAGGTAATTGAACAAAATTAAATTAACTATTTAAATATGAAACTGCAAAATTGTAAAATGAATGCTATTAATCCAAAAGGGACAGATCACAGAATGCCACTTTTAAACTTAACTAAGGATAAATGAAATACATCTACTTGACAGAAATTAGTATTATGGGCTTTACAGGCCCTGTTAATATAAGAGTTAGATTTATATTTTTTCCTTGTGAGGAGAACATGAAATAATTTATTGAAAGTTCGTGTGTTCAAACGGGAAGCTTTAAAACCCAATCTACTTAACAGATAGGGGGAGTCTATATAGTTTCTTGTAACAAAGCTCTTTTTCATACAGGAATTACTGCGGAACATAGAGTTCTCTACAAACTCTTCTACGAGATTGCAACAGACGATAGGATTGCAAACGAAAAGCATAAAGACAAAATAAATGACAATTTACCTACCTACCTTTTTAAAAATTTAAATTCAGCAAACCGTACATTTTGCACAGCAGCCAACTCTAAAATTGACAGATAGCGAGTGAAGTTGTCAGCAAACTTAATTCTATAACTATGAATGTCTGAAATGCATACTTAGTTAGTTACCTAGTTAGTACTTACTCATTTAAATATGGTTCACTGACCACGTCTTAATTTCTTTGATATCCGTTAACTTCGACAGACGACTCAGTTCATAGTTCATTGTTATGAACTACTTGACAATTAACGTTTTCGCGAAATTTTTATATTGTAAAATAAAAAAAAATGACAAACAAAATAAACAATATTGTTGTGACACATGTATACAACACAGGGACAGGCATAAAAAAATCAACATATTTAACTTTCATTTGCTAAATATTTGTTAATTAAACACGGATAAGTTATGGACTAAAAAAAAATACATAAATTAAGGACCTTTACGATATTTAACTGCTAATAATTAATTATATTAACTCTTGATTATCTTTTAATCATTAAGAGTTAGGCCACTAGACAGATATCAAAATTAACACGGTGTATAGCGATCTACGTACAGACCGACCGTCAGTATTAACCGCCAGAATAATACATACAACCTAACTATTCATGATATTAATAATGTATCTTATCTTAATTATTCTGTCTGCGGTATTAAAGAAGGTACACACGCGTTCAAATGCACTTATGAACGTTTCTGTACATAATAAATCCTATAAAGGTTTCTCAGAAATACTTAATACCGTTGTTCAATTTTGACATCTACTCGTACCTGGAAGTCAAATAAAGCGAAATTGTAAGCGAAATTCCTCAGAATTTTTCCTTTCACGTTTCCTTACCTTTTGATGTGGAAATTTCTCCGCGATACTTGCTATCGAATTGAAGTCATTTAAATTGTTTATGCCGACATTTAGGGGCTGTTTCACCATCCATTGATTAGTGTTAACTGACGGTTAAATGTGATGCCGTCTCTATTTGTTTTGTTCGAATAGACGGAGATGGCATCACATTTAACCGTCAGTTAACACTAATCAATGGATGGTGAAACAGCCCCTTAGACTTTAAAATTAAATTTGCTTAACTTTATTAAACTTACTCATTATTGCCATAAGTAATTTAATTACTTATGTATTAATTAAAATCATCATCTTTATCATAATCATCATTTCTCGTTCTCATTTTGTTGTCTTTGTTTGTTTTTTTTTTTAATTGAAAGCAGGCTTTCTAGCGATGGTTCTTAGACATGTTTTTTCAAAATCGGTTCATACAAGCTTATATTTTGTTTCACTTGTCCCGTTGTCTTTCTGTCTGTCTGTATGTAATCAAATCTTGCAAGTTAAACTCGACCACCTTCCAGTAGTTGGATTGACTTGAAATTTGGTATACTTATGTAAATTGCGTGACAATACAATAATCTGGCAGTCACATCCTGGTAGTCCGGCCAGGATCGTCTCCGCAAGACGGAACTCTTCTACGGTTAATGGCATCGACTTGAAATTTGGTATACAAATGAAGTTTATGTTTGGGTGGCAATGCAAGTACAGTCAACAATAAGTACAGTCGGCAGTTAAAGCTTGTATTAAAAATGATTTTTTTTACCAAAAACCTTTTAAAATTATGTCTGTGTCTTACGGTGTACATTCCGCCGCCTAACTTTGCCTAAAAGTTCATTGCCCCGACTATTAGCACAAAAACTATAAAGTTATAATTCCAATAATTGAATAGGCAATGAATAGGCATAGGTTAAGCGATTCGAACACAATCCGGGAGTAACGTAAAGACGTCGCATAAAAAAAATATCTCAAAAATGCGTCAAAACTGAGTATTAAGTAATGAACTTTTAGGCAGATTTATATGGCGCGTGGTATAGTCGTACGTCGAAGATGAATTTGCCATTTACACGTTAGTCTAGCGCTAGTTTATCTAAGATTATTTGGTGATTACCCATCTTCATTTAGGTTCCGTCCGGCACACGTTTTTACCTTAGACAAACTGAGTGACGTGCGCTATCCTTGAATTTAGGCGCCTCGTGGTGGCTCGTGTTTACAATCACACATTGTATGCATAGTCAGTTGCCACGGCAATGTTTAGTTCGTGGTACAAAGAACCAAAAGTTTAGTTGATAATTATGTCTAATCAGCGGGATTTTGTCAATTTTGGGACTTAGTCCACTTGGTTCGCTCTACATGTTGGATCAACATCGGTCAAACTGAGGAACACGGTTATCTAAGTCTTAGAGTGAAATGTAAATGTGTGTGTGCTCAGGATGGTCGACGTTGCTCCAACATGTAGGTAATTGAAGCGAGCTCTGAAATACAATTTGACGGATATCGAGTTTGCTCGTTGGACTTAAGGAATAAATGGGAATCGAATTTAAATCTCATATCGATAAAATTACTTCCAAACTCTTAATCAAAGAAAAGAAAATTTCTAATCTAATCTACAAGCTACCCCTGGAACACAGATGGTTTTATTTACGCACTTTGCAACTGTATTTTTTATACATCTAGACTACATGTTCTGTTCAACTCCTGAAAGCTTCTGGAGCCCGCTTTGGTATCGCCCACTTATGAAGACTTTTCTCCCATGTCTACTCCCAGTCCGCAACTGGTTGTCGCTTGCGCCACACGTATCGTTTTATGGACACGATTTAATGGCGCTGATGAAGTGACCACTTGCGTTTGTATTCGCTGCTATAGCCAAGGCTATAGCCGGGTAGGCGCGACTCTGTTATACTCTGTGCGGGTTCCGGCAAGGAATAATTCGTGCGGTACAAAATGCCCACTATTAGCAACACTACGGTATCGCCTCCTATAACATCAGGTGGCAGTAAGGTAGTTCACACTATTATATATGACTGTAGGTATAATATAACAACTGTAATAAATAACCCTCCTTCGGGTAGTCGCGTAAAAACCATAGAAATTATTTTTCATTTAAAAACTGGACTATTTATTAAGTAACTGTAAAATTTGACTTTATGATGCTTCGAAATTAAATAGTTTTCCATAGTTTTTTTTTAGTTCAGTAATAATCCAAAATCTATTGCCATTCGAAAAGTTATCGGTGCAGTAAATTCAAAGCAACTCGTGTGTCAAGGATTTTTTCACTCGTATGCACGTAATATTAAAAGTCCGAACGTCTTATACTAACAAAATGAGCTATATATGTAACAAATTAGCAACTAAAATGCAAAAACAGGACATTTTCCTACAGGGCCGGTTCTTTTTTTCACCCTTTGTGTCATTTGTTAGTGCCGTTTCAACGCTAATATGATCATACTCGTAATTTCATACTAAAATCTATAGCATGTGCGAAGAAATTCAATGGTATGTAATTGTCCCGATCTTCACTTTCTGTGAACAGGCCTGTGTCATGGGGGGCTACTACGAAATTCGGAAATCGAAGCTCGTATCGTACCGTCCCTCTCACTCTCGTATTAAAAAAAGCGTTAGCGGGACGGCAAGATACGAACTTCGAATTTTGCACTTCGTAGTAAAGGGCCTGTAGTGGGACGTATATCCTCCTAACAACGCCCAAGTCAAATTTTTGATTTATTAACATCAAACTACAAATTGGTCATTTATGACAGAGTTGGATGTTCAAATTGCAATATAAGTCCTTTATAAAGGACTCTGGGCGTTAGGGTGATATACCAAGGCCGAGGTGATGACTGGCTCAAGGACTATTGAAATACGCGCGTACGAGCGAAAGGTACATGGTACATACCACCTACATCTTCACCGCCATGAATGAATAATCAAGCCCTAACTACGAAGTACAAAATTCGAACTGACGCTTACACCTATTATTTAATACGGGAGTGAGAGGGCCGAACTTTGATTTTTGAAATCCCAGAGGGCGAGGTTGATTCAAAGTGTAAACGAATGTTGAATGGGCCAAGCCCTTTGCACGCTTCGCTTGACTGTTGTGAAATATATTTGCGGTTCGCGCGTTGAACGTTAAAGGATTTTCTTTGTTGTTTTTTTACAAAATTGAATAGGTATCGCTTCTAGGAAATGGAATACAGGTGGAATAAAATGTTAAATTATAATACATTACCTTACAGATGAACCGCCATTGATTCTGATCTAACGTACACGGCTGTGACAACTTACAGTATTGAAACTACAAAATGCGTTATTTGCAGATCTATTCGATACGGTACGTTGAAATATATTAAGTGTTTTCAAATGTAAGTAACATGATTGTTTATGGTTTCATCACCTTAGTTTATTTTTGGGATATGCACTATAACTAGACATATTGGAACCAATTTTCTCATGTCGGGTTAAGGATGACATGCGTTGTTGATCTTGAGCATCGTTTCTCTTCACTTATATTACCGATTGTCTGTGATCGAAAGAGACGTAACAATGCTACGGCAGTACCGTTTATGAAGTTAATACAATACACGTATAATATGATTAATATGAACAGTCTATATCTTGCGTATAAGAGTGATGCATTTGTGTTATAAATTATAAACACCTCAGTTACGAGAGTGAAGACTTAGGACTACTTAAAAAATATTTGAGACAACTTCACAATTACCACATTGTTAAACCGTGATTTTTAGTTTAGTTTTGTATCGATAGATGTCAGTATCTTGTCTTAATGAAAAGCTGAATCGCGCTGTTGAGTTTTTTCCGGCAGCCTATAAAAGGGCTGTCAATCTTATTAAAATTGTCATTCCCTAAGCAACTGTCGTCTTATTCACATCGGTGCGTTCGGCATTCAAACACACATGATCGCGTAATAAGTCAGAAAGTTATATCCAGACTTCCAAAGGTATATTTTATGGATGAGCTCTTGGAATTAACGGACAGTCGCTCGCCTTCATGGCTTCAAGCCTTTATTTATTGCAGTTGCAATATTTCTCTTAATAAGATTTTTTCCCGAATATATTACGTATCTTAAACAGCGTAAAGTACCTTAAGTGAAAAACGGCGGCTACAAACAGTCGAGTGCCCTTGGACCCTTGTTATGTGTGAAAATTTTCATCTTGATGACGGGTAGTCTTCATGCTTTTCATCTATGACTCGACCATATAACCTGCATGATTGCATGGAAGTCTTTAAGATTAGGAATGGTAATACTTTGGAGGCTATTTAAGAATTTTAATCCCTCCTGAGCTGGTCATCTAAAACGCAAAATGCCGAAGTATCTTATTGCCTTAGACGCATTATGTCTGCTTTGCAAATTACCTAAATCGCATTAAGTCTTAGGTGCAAAATGCCCGAAATGCATTATGTCTGCTTTGCAAATTACCTAAATCGCATTAAGTCTTAGTGGCAAAATGCCCGAAATGCATTATGTCTGCTTTGCAAATTACCTAAATCGCATTAAGTCTTAGTGGCAAAATGCCCGAAATGCATTATGTCTGCTTTGCAAATTACCTAAATCGCATTAAGTCTTAGTGGCAAAATGCCCGAAATGCATTATGTCTGCTTTGCAAATTACCTAAATCGCATTAAGTCTTAGGTGCAAAATGCCCGAAATGCATTATGTCTGCTTTGCAAATTACCTAAATCAGTACAGCTAAAACCGAAAAACCCTAATCGTAATTTGCGTTTTAGACATTATACAGCTAAGGCAACCAGAGGTTTAATCATTTTGCCATGCAGGCATTTTGCGTTTTAGATGTCTTAAATCATAGGCGATATGAGATTAATGTAATTTGCTTATCAGGCATATTGCGTTTTAGACATTATACAGCTAAGGCAACCAGAGGTTTAATCATTTTGCCATGCAGGCATTTTGCGTTTTAGATGTCTTAAATCATAGGCGATATGAGATGAATGTAATTTGCTTATTAGGCATTTTGCGTTTTAGATGTCTTAAATCATAGGTGATATGAGATTAATGTAATTTGCTTATCAGGCATATTGCGTTTTAGACATTCGTTTTAGGCATTTTGCTACCTAGGCATTGTGCGTTATAGATGACATGCTCAGGAGGGATTTTAATTTGGTAGTAGGTAGGTATTATCAATGTCACGGTGATGTAAAAATGCTGATTTTATGTTTACCTAGACTGCACGCGGCTTCGCACGCGTAAATCATTAGGCCTAGCATTGAATTGAAATTCCGGGATTTCGCCAAAACTCCCGTGGGAAATCTCAAAATTACAACGTGAATACTAACGTAACGTAATGTTGGAATGTTGACGTTGCTGTTTGTTTAATGTTGGAAAAAAATCGGCCGAGAGCGTGTCGGACACGCCCAAGATAGGGTTCCGTAGCCAGCCAAGAAATAAATCAAGTAAAGTTTTTTTAAGGATTTTGTATTGTGTATGGAATCTTCCATGTTTAAGTATATTATATACCTTAGGCTGCTATTTACTCTTAAAATACTAATAGTTCTCAACCAATCTTAGCCGTTATAATTTTCCTTGTAAATTTGATATAGTACTTACTTCCATCCTGAATTTTTTCAATTTTTTCCACCCAACAGTTTAGATTTTAAAGGGGGAGAGGGGGACGCTCGATTTTAATGAAAATTTACAATTTAAAGTTGAATATTTCGCAAACAGATCACTGAATCGAAAAATCGTCTTGGCAACCCCTCAATGGTTTTAAAAGACCTTTCCACCGATACCCCACACTATTAGGTTAGTCGAGAAAAATAATCAGCCTCACTTTACGTCTATGGGAGGTACCCTAAAAAAAATTATTTTCATTTTTATTTTACCACTTTGTTCGGCGTGACTGATATATATATTCATGCCAAATTTCAACTTTCTAGTACTAACGGTCTCTGAGCTTAGCCGCGGACAGACAGACGGACAGACATGGCGAAACTATATATAATGGTTCCTAGTTGACTACGGAACCCTAAAAACCAGCGCCAAATTTCGCATGTCTCTTGTCCTAGCGGGTCTAATTTAACGCCCAAAGGTTACATTAGAAAAGTGTACAAAGTTTTTTTTCTCTAACTTAAAATTAAAAAGAAAGATGTATAAAATCGGTAAAGTCATTCTCAAATTATGGCTTAACCAAGGAATATAGGGATTCATTTTTATTTTCTATTATATAGGTAGGCAACTGGACTCTAACTGCCCAAAATAGATAGGAGTGGAAGAGGTTGAAGGAGGCCTGCACCAAGAATTTGGTAGAAGAAGGCTGCGAAAAAGATGAAGAAGAGGGAGGTATATGGATTTGCACACTATGAAACGCTAAGAACAAACCCGTACGAGTACGACAGTACCCGTACGTACCAGAGTATCAAGTGCCAAACAGATTCGTATTCGCGTTCACGTACCCAATCAGCTAATCAATCAAATACCGATGCTGAATACTAATGTATGTTAAACTGTTACTACAGTACGAATATGAGTTAATAATCTCTACGTGTACAAACTTACCTTACTGGGCTTGGAAACCTAATGCCTTCCACGTACCAAACAGACACTATTTGTACGTAGGTACATATATTCGTAGTGAATTAGCTCGTTCAAGTGACAATGGGCAGGACATATAGCACGGAGAACAGATGGCCGTTGGGGCCGAAAAGTTCTTGAACGGAGACCGCGGATCGGCAAGCGCAGCGTAGGACGTCCACCAACGAGATGGACGGATGACCTTGTTAAAGTCGCGGGTTCTCGGTGGATGCAAGCCGCTGCCAACCGAAGCAACTGGAGGTCTATGGGGGAGGCCTATGTACAACATTGGACGTCCTACGGCTGAGATAATGATGATGATGATGACATATTCTTACACTTGACTGAACGGTCATTTAATGCTGCGTAGTCATTACCCCCGTGACCTACTGTAGCAGTTTTAACTAGCTGACTCACAGACGGAAAAACACTTTTATTAGAATTTATGGGTCTGCTACTTTAAAATTATAGCATCTAGCGTATCTAAGCACTAACAGTGGGTCCAAGTATATAACTTTGTGAGGCATTTATTGATGGAACGCACGCAGACAAGGCGATTTGTTGGAGATTGAACTATTGCCTAGTGTTTAGACGTTGATCAGGGCACCAATTCTATTCTCAATCTATCGATTTTCCTCGCAATCCCATTGTGGAGATTGATTTCAATGACGCCGAGAATCGTGGCTTTAGTAACCACGGGATTATACACGTATTAAACCGACGATATTGACAAACATTGTATTATTATTTATTCCAGATTGTATTAGCGAACCAACTGTATCCTGGGACCTTTTCATAGAAAATGTCGTAATGAAATTGCTTTACTTGACAAGGGAATTTATGATATGAAACTTACTGCTAATAGGTTCTTTGTAGTGGGTACGGATCAGGAATCAAATGGTTCGATAGTATAGTCAGCAGCAGAAGTGGATGAATGGTTGTGGTGTTCAAAATAACTTAAACACTACAACTTTGGCTGTAGAGTAGTACTGAATCACTGAGTAACGCGGTGATTGACACAAACGTGTATTACAAGGTCGCAAGTATAGTGAGGAAGCCTGTTTCAAGACACTTGCTGCTTGCTGACAAGTCAGAAACGACATCGAGGCGGTTCTGCACCAAGCTCCGCAAACTTCTTTTATCAGGCCTGTGAACTAATATGTCGCTCTCGCATCGGTCTAGTCAGCCACGAAAGACGTTGTTCACAGGCAATACGACAAAATTCGTCTGAAACAGACACATAGGCCTAGATGAGATTCACTTCACCAAATCATCCACTGTCTATACTGACATAGTTATAAAAGAACTTCATTACTAACATAATATATGGATCGTATGAAATCTGAAAAAAACAATTTTTATTTTATTTTTAATTCTACTGCTGGCTTGTTGTTAGTATGTTAGTCTATCGCCTTATCAGAAAAGTATACTACTCTACTTTTCCATCCGCCTTAGTGCAATATTTTATCCGGTCAAAAAGTATGTATATACCTATATATGTAAACTCTTTATTGTACAAAATAAGTAAACAAACAATTGACAAACAATGATATATATGTATAAAGGCGAACTTATCCCTTTAAGGGATCTCTACCAGTCAACCTTTGAGTGGATGAGAGGAGCATTCAGTCAAATAGCAAAGAAAGAAAGGTTTGTAAATTGATACAGTGGCCTTGCCTCGTGAAGCGGATCCGATGGAAATGTACCTCGATTTATGATCAAAGTAGTTTGTTACGAATGACTAGAATTATTAGGTATGCTTCAGTAGATAATTGTCTTGTTAGCTGGCGCCGATGTTATAGAATTACAGATTTTAGATCTGCATTGCAAATGATTTTACATTGTTAATATTTAGAGTTATTTCATAAGTTAATTTATTATAATTTGATGTTGGATACACAGATTAATACAAAATAAAAGTTATAGATTATTTTTAACTGCTTTAACTCTAGCAAAACAATTGAACTTCTACATTTTGCATATATCTTTTTTTTTTGCATAGAGCTTTAAGCTTCATGCCTCATCCAAGTAAGTGTTAGGGTGGATTAATTGGGTTAATTTTTTGTTTGAATGTTACCCCCCTACTTACAAAAAAGTGTGAAAGGGTGAAGAGATAAAACGAAATCGTATTTCAATAAATTAGCATTTCAGCTGTTATTCTATATGGCAAACAGATCTTTTTATACACTAACGAGTTAGCATACATACATAATATCGGCTCTACCGCTGTTTTAATTCTCATAAACATCACTTAGCATTCAAGCGCCATGCCACGAGCACTTAAGAAAATACGAAAAACACTAAAAAGCTTTTAAGGTATAATGTATATTATTTTTCTCAAAAATGTCCGTAAAAGTTGACATTATTCTTTACATATCAGAAAGTGAAGTGCATAGTTTATGGTCAGCGAAAAATTAAAAAGTTAAAAAGCTTGTAGGCGCGCTAGCTCGACAATAATAAATTAGCGCGCCTGCAATCAGTCACAACTTTTTTTTAAAGTTAAAAAGGCCATGGAAATGTTGGCACAAGTCGTATACAGCCAAATCTAATGGGCGGTATCAGATATTTTTATGGAACTACGGACTTTTTTTATTGGGTCTGAAATAGCTTGTGGTGTTTTCGGTGGAAAAATACAGCTGCAGTTTATTTTTAATTAAAAAAGGCGGGAAAGCATAAGAAAAATAACTGGAATAAAATTAAATGTTATGATATATTTTGAGAAAAAGTTTAGTCTATACCTAAATGTTATGATATATTTTGAGAAAAAGTTTAGTCTATTTCAGAATTATTCATCATTTTTGAGAAAAGCTTTATATTAGTCTCTGCTGGAATAGCAATTGCTGGCTTCGTATTAATTAAACGGACTCGCAAGCTCGTCCGTTTAATACTCATACTCAGCCAGCAATTGGCTACTTCCAGGCCACGACAATAATCTACTATTACGGTCTTTTATTAGAAGTTGAAGCGTTACAATTTATAGGCAAGTATAATTATAACACGGTGGCAGGGCCGAGGTAGTTGGTAGGTAGGCGGATTGATAGGGCCTGAGAGGCCGCAAAGAGTAGTGTTGGGTTGGCGCTGCTGTGTTCCGGCATGGAGTTAGACAACCGTGAAAATTCGGCACATAAAATGTCCTAACCAAAAACCTTTAGGTTACTTCCGGCTGTCATAGAAACGCGAATATTGGTATCAAGGTAGCTCTTATAGCACAACCAATAGGTAAGAAAAGTAGTTTTTTTTTCTCTTTGTTTTTCTTTCTTTCTGTCTATGTCAGTAACTTAACTATCTAAAGCAACTACATACACATGCCTACATTTTGCTTAGGAAAGGGTCTGGTAACGTGAGCTATTTGTTTACCTACAATGTTTTAGCTGCACCTCATAGGTTAAATTCTACCTTGCAATTTGATGCTATTAAATAAATAAAGAAAATAAAAATAAATGTCGGAACCCTCAGTGCGCGAGATATCGACTTGCACTTGGCTGGGTTTTTTTTATCGAACCGATTTCATCAAATCTTATACTGTAAACAAATGACAATATAATAATATAGGTAAAGAAGTAATGAATTTTAACATAATATTATATTTCTTTCACTTGTCCAAATCAAGGGGTTTTTGTTAAAACAGTTTCGATAAATCCAATTTAGGTGTGGTCAACGTCTTAATATCAGATGGCGAACTTGCTTATCTATTATGGAGTTATGCTTTTATTTGTGAAACTCTTCCCACTTATCTTCGGCTCGACTCGAATGTGTCAATCGTGTTCAGTGATCACAGCGTGAAACGTTGATAGGAATATTTTATTCATAGAAATCCACCGATTCACTCTTTGATGGTATTACATGTTTCCAGATTATTTTATTTTGTGTCATAAACATTGTAATGTTTCAATACGAACTTGTTCGTGTATTTGTGTGGCAAGCTAAATATATAAAATATATAAAGGCTAAACAGTAAATATAGAGATGCTGGCAGTTCCCAAACCGTTCCAAACTGTGTCGCAGTCGCAGGGAGTATCAGAGGGACTCCGATGTTCGAAAATCGAAGTGCGTATTATCGTACCGTCCCTCTCGCTCTCGTATTAAATAGTATAAGTGTCACAGGGATCGAATGACATGAACTTCGATTTTAGAATTTCGTAGTAGCCCTGCAGCATCCGACTGCGATATTTTAGCTAGCAGTTGGAGGGGGTCCATATCGTTTGCCATCCAGTCAAATAAATAAAATAAATAAATAAATAAAAATAATATCGAATTATCGATTCTCATTATGTCATAATTGCCGCAATTCACAATGTAATGTGTGTCAATAATGTATCGTTTATACCCCCGACGCAAAAAGAGAAGACATACCTAAACCTATAGAAATAATTTTGAAAAAAATATATGGGTTCGACGGAAAACAAATTATGATTATATTATGACTTGCGAAAATTATGAGAGTAGATGCGCACTGTATGAATAAAGTCCTGTGAGGCGAAGGAAGGAAGGAGGCGTCTTCACTTAATTGTTTGTAAATGCTAGTTAATCTTCTGTGCAGCAGGGCTACTACGAAACTCGAAACTCGAAGTTTGTATCGTACCGTCCCTCTCGCTCTCGTATTAAATAGTATAAGTGTCAGAGGGACCGCACGACAGTTCAAAACAAACAAAACAAAACAGTTCATTTTCGATAATTTTTTTCAGTGTTGTTTCAGTTTCAACCAAGTTTCAACCTTGCTTAATTCATTTCTACCGCTATCATTTTTTTTATTTACTTTGGCTTTAGAAATTAATAAAACCCAAACCGACGTATTTTGAAACGGTAACTTCAATATGGGTTTTCACTCATTCGACACTTTGTTTGAATTCATTTCAGTAATTAGTAATCAAGCTTAGTCATGTTCTCCATTGAAATCATCTAGTCATCGTTACCTCGGTAAGGTATACATTCGAGTTTATAACTATTGCGGGTAATAAAATTACTAATATGAAAGAAACCCCATTTAAAATATGCAGTCGCGCTCTGCAGGGGTCGATCCCTCTGACACTTAATTAATATGAAATCGAGAGGGACGGTACGATACGAACTTCGAGTTTCGAGTTTCGTAGTAGCCCTGCTGTTCGCTAAGTTTGTTGAACTTCCTTTCGTTGTGGAAGGTAGGCCTGTGCCCAGGCGATGGGGCTCAAATTACTTTGATTTTGTTTATCTCTTTTCACCCAAGTGCCTCTAAAATAAACACTAATGTGACATTTAATGTATAAACTACAGCGAAGAACCTGAATCGCATACCAAGGTAGAACGTTTTCGTTGGAAATGTCATGTTGACGTGCTATAGATCTGCCAAAGAAATCATCGCGCAGGGTTGTTGCACTGGACTGAGCTCGTCGCGTGTTGTTTCTGTCGCTTGACGCAACGAGTTGTGATAAGTGACACTGAGGTATCTGAAGAAACATGTTAAGTTATTTGGCTAGTATATATACTTAAATAAGCGATATCTCATTAGCCAAACTATCCCTTATCCCCATTGATAATTCCTGACGTGACAACCCTTGCACTAGACGTGCCGCGTCCTGATTATGAATACAATTTATACGATAGACAGAGAAACATATTAGGCACGATTCTTATGCCTAAACGTCGTTTTTGTAAGGGATTGAAACTTCTATTCTTTTACTATTACTTATTCTGTGACCTTGGTAAGCAATTTAGTTTCTTCGACTGTGTCGTCTTTATTTAGCTGAAGTTTTTCTATCTAGCCATTCAGGCGCCTAAAAGAGGTCACTGACTGCTTCTAAAGTGTATATCTTGTCGATTATCTGACCTTTATCTTATCTTATTACCTAATGTACATGTTACATTGTCCGCCGATAGATAAATGTGATAACAACACCTAGGTACAAGCTGACATAGAGATTGATAAAATGGCGAATTGATATTGTATGTATTTGATTAGGAAATTTCTAGGCGAGTTATGTTAATAGATTTTGATAACTGTGAAAATAGGAAGTACCTAACTAGACAAAACTTTACATTGTAATGTAATGTGGTTAATGTATAGTAATAATGTAATGATAACATTATTAACTAGGTATTATGCTGAGGTGGGTGGATCCGTTTCGTGATAATTACTTACCTACACTGTTTTCCTCGTTCTGGCTGTCGTTTCTGTATTATCTTTAAGTCACTGTCGCGAGTAATTGTTTTTTCTTTCAAACTCGACACCTCTCTTTCCCATTGTAACTTGAATCTATTAAATTAGACTTGCTTTTTCCCGCGGCTTCGCCCGCGTGTCATTCGGTTATTGCGCGGTGTTCCCTCGGGAACTGTTAATCTATCTATGTCTGGCTCTGGCCCATAAACTATCTCTATGCCAAAAATCACGTCGATCCGTCGCTCCGTTTCGACGTGAAAGACGGACAAACACACACTCTTTCGCATTTTTAAAATATTATATAAGTATGGATATAATTGGCCTTTTCTTCGCAACTCGACGACGTCCTCGTGCTCGTACGCCCATTGTGCGTAGAATATATTAACTTATATTTCGATATAAAAACAAGAAATACCCACACAGCATACAGCATTTTTGTTGAAGCAACATCACCTATTATTACCACTGGATTTGTGATTAAAAGCTACAGAGTGTATCTTACCTAATTAGTCCCTTTAAAACAATAAAGATAAACGAACTATCTACATCGTGCAATAGTAAATTAACATAACAACGCACTCTAATGAGGCAATTTAATGAAAGCAGCTTCAAATGATATATTTATAGATGTGTATAAATATTATTACTTCAGTGTATGTTACATGTAAACAAATGATAAACACCTAGTAACAGAGTTTCTGAAAACAAGTACAGCCACTAAAACACAACATAAATGTATGTGTTTTCGTTTCCATAAATAAGACAAAACTATTTCAGAATATATATTTAATCCATATTTTATTTGTCACGTATGGTAACGTAATTTTTGTAACCTTCGTACATATGATCCTCATAGTACCTGATCTGTTTTTTATGTGTTATGTATAATATATCGTGTTGTACATAACATAACATACCACATAGTGCGTAGACATACATTTTTAGTGTAAAGGCAAAATTTTGGCCAAGAGTTTCCCAGCAGGTATCTAACTAAAATAACATAATATGTTATATAGCTTAATGCTATGTACACGTACACTATAGGTATATAATATAAAATATAAGTCAGACTATCGGTCTGTTATAATAAATTGACCTTATTGACTCCCCGCTAGGATCTTAATCGCTCTAGGACTCTAGGTACAACATAATGAGCTGCGTCATTGGTGGAATTACTTCAGCAATATAATAATTGCTTTTATTCGCAAATAATAAAATAAATTAATAACCAACTGGCGAAATGTTTCCTGCGACATAATAAGATTAGTGAACATGAGCTTTATTACTTCTTACGTCTTACGTACAGTCAGGATCATAAGTATATGTACATTGTCAAGACGCCAAAATATTTATATACCGTACCGATTTTGCGTAGATACCTATTTAATCAATTCAAGCAAAATTATCGGTTCATAGTCGAAGTAAATAGGAACGTAGAGTTAGTACAATATGTCGTCGAACACATTGAGCAAAAGGGCTACATAATATTAATGTGCCTTATCACGGAAACACGGAAACTATCACATAATAACTATAGTTGTTGTATGTATACTACAGTATTAATATATATATACATATTAACGTAAATCCACAACCTAGATGTTAATTTTTGAGTATTCATTTCTTATGAATGCCTAGATGCCTACTTATTTCTTCTTTTCTGGTCGAAGTTGTTTAGGGTCACAAATGAAGGGTCCACGGAGAGAACATGCCTTAGTCACCTTTTTTTAAAATGGAGATTTTAATCTCAAAATGTAGAGCTCACAAAGTACTATGACTTACCACTGAATTAAATAATCTGAAAACAATATAAAATCTATTTTTTATCTTTTAAATAAATGGTAACCATAGTAATTGTTCGTGATGACTAACTTTCAAACCGCTATAACTCAAAAAGTTGCGTAGGTGACTAGACACGTTCTTTCCGTGGACCCTTCAAATACATTAAAATACTTCCCATAAATATAGCAATGTATCAAAGTAAATGTGGTTTTACCTCGTGTCTTTTCAAGCATAAGTTTCGTAAAAGAACGATATAACGAATAATTAGGAAATACTGGAGATATTTATTGAGAAAACTGGAGAACATCCCAATAAACATTCATCATTTTTTCCTGTATTAAGGCTGTACTATAGATTATTATTTTACTTTAGGCTGTTTAAATTGACTGCATATTAGCTGTATTTCTGATTCAGAATATGATTTATCTCACGGAAAGTCACGGATATGTCCAAAATAGCCAACAGATTATTGAGCAGAGGGCAATACAGTGATGGATTTTGATTACTATAGCGCGTAATTAGTATGGAGTATCCTCCGATTGAGCAAACGCACATCAGCGAAGAAGCGGCGCGGGCGCTGACACCCGAATTAGATCATGCGTGGCGGCTGACAGGTGATATGTCACAATCACGGCCCAAATGCAATCGCGGCCTGGATTCACACGTGGTTGGTTTACGAAAAGAAAAAGACAAATTCTCCTTCCACAAGTACAGTCACCAGCATTAATATCTGCCACAGCAGAGCGTGCAAAAATATCTGACACGTCCTTTCGGCCCTAGAAATAGAGTCGTATCAGATATTTATGCACGCTTGTTGTGTCAGATATTAGTGCTGGTGACTGTACATGTACCTACTAAAAGAAATGAAGCTTTAGGTTAGTTGGCACTAGCGGTAAGCAAAGATCACAAATATTTAGTTTTAAAGAATAGATGCCCACCATTATTTATAAACGCTTAATAAACTGTGAACGTAATATTTATTTGTCTTTATTTGACACTGGCTTTTGCCTGCAATTCGTATAAATTCGTGGTAGCCGAGTGGTTTGACCTTTGGTCTCTCAAGCAGAAGGTCGTG
Organism: Choristoneura fumiferana; assembly: GCF_025370935.1. Taxonomy (NCBI): domain Eukaryota; kingdom Metazoa; phylum Arthropoda; class Insecta; order Lepidoptera; family Tortricidae; genus Choristoneura; species Choristoneura fumiferana. Next base: position 18,438,002 of record NC_133488.1, read on the forward strand.
GGTTCAAGTCCGGGCTTGCACTTCGTGAGTTTATTCGAAATTTATGTGCGATTTACCGTGAGACCGTGTCTTTTACGGGGAAATAATACATCTTGAGGAAACCTTACACACCTATGAAGAAATTCAATGGTGTTATAGTGTAGTACTCAATCCGCACAGGGCTTGCGTGGGAGCTATTGCTCAAACCCACTCATTCTGACTGATATGACTTACAAATTGTACCCAGGACCTTTACTACGAAGTGCAAAATTCGAACTTCGTGTCTTGCCGTTTCGCTGACGCTGATATTATATAAAACGAGAGTGAGAGGGACGGTACGATAGGAACTTCGATTTTCAAATTTCGTAATAGCCCCCCTGCAGTAGGACGTACAGGCCCCTAGATAGTGATATTCGTATATCGATGCAAGACAATACAATATTTAAAAATATCGAACTTTATTATAAATATTATAAGTAGAGGTGCCTCAACAAGTGGCACGAAAATTCTGTTCTGTGCCCTATTTCAAGAAGCTACAAGTTACAATTTACAAGCGGTGGTCTTTGTTTAACAGTATGCATTGAAAAGAGACTACCGCTTGTAAATTGTAACTTGTAGCTTCGTGAAACGGGCCACTGGTCGTTGCTTACTTGTAGAGTCACTCCCTTGCTAATTGTTACTATGCGCCTATCAATACGAGGGGCACATTAGCGCATGTGTTAACAATTTAAAACATTTATCGTGTCGCAGCGAAGGTCGGACGGCTTTCTGCTCGACAATGAATATGCAAAATGTCAATTTATATAGTATGAGACGAAGGCTGCCCCAATGCATATTAATGCTCGTTTATGTTACTAGCGCACCTTATTGTTCCAATAAAGTGACTGTTCAACTGCTGGAGAATTCACGACTGAAGGACTCTAATTGAATTTAATGGAACCACAGTAAACGTCAGTGACATCGCATTAATTGATAAGATTTCATTTTTTGAATACCTGTAAATTACTACAGGAATCGAAAGAGTTTTGCCTCCTGAAAAAGGAATAATTTTGTATTATAATTTATTTCTCCATATTTAAAAAATACAAAAAAAAAAAAAAACTGAATTGGCTAACACTACCACAGAATAGATATGTTTCCTTTGCCTTTTTCACCAGAAAAAGGAGCTCTCATAATTTTGTTAACTTCTACGTCAGATTTACGTGATCTTTTTTTTTAAGAGACTAGACAAAAGTAATGGCTCTATTGTGTGGTAGTTTTGGAGTTATGCCCTTTAAGAATAAGCACATCTTAAAAAAATTGTAATAAATTAATCAATAATCGTAGCGAAATTTTAAAAATATCAGCGTCTCTCTCTTTCCAACCAGAATACAGAGAACGAATCAAATTATAGTCTTAGAGATAAGAAATCTTGTCAATTAAAAAGGAAAATCGTAATGACTTTTCCTTTGAAAACTTTCCATGGTGGCTCATGAATTAAAGTCCTTGACCGTACAGAGTTGAGCTTTCAAATCAGACGTCAAAATATCATTAGAATATGAACTAATAACAATTATTTTGCTCAATCGCGACCTTATGATAGCTGGGTAGGTCGACGAGCGCTTCAACCGCTATCTATCAGTTTCCTATCGCATATTTTGCTGACTGATACTGTTTTTGTTTACTGACATATGTACTCTACTACCTACTAGCGTTTACCCGCGGCTTCGCTCGAGTAAATCATTAGATACAACAATTGAATTGAAATTCTGGGATTTTATTAAATTCTCGTGGCAATTCCCTAAAATTAAATCGTGGTTTTCATTGACGTTAAATTAAAACACCCATGCCAAATTTCATGACTCTAAACCCAGCGGTTGTTATTTCGAGATTTTATCCCTATCCCGTGGGAATATCGGAATAAAAAGTAGCCTTTGTGTTATTCCAGATGTCCAGCTATCTACATACCAAATTTTATAAGCCCAGCTCATTAGTGCGAGATTTTATCCCTATCCCGTGGGAACATCGGGATAAAAGTAACCTATGTGTTATTTCAGACGTCCAGCTAACTACATACCAAATTTCATGACTAAGCCCAGAGGTTTTTATTCAGAGATTTTATCCCTATCACGTGGCAATATCGGGATAAAAAGTATCCTATGTTTTAAACCAGGTTATGAAATGACTTTTTTCTAAATTTCATCCGAATCCGTCCAACCGTTTCAGCGTGAAGAAGTAACAAACATACTTACTCATTCACAAACTCACTCACTCACTCACAAACTTTCACATTTATAATATTAAGTAGGATACCAAATTTCAAGTCAATCCGACGACTAGAAGTGAGTCCAAATAAATTTGCAAGATTTGACCCAAACAAACAACAAACTAGGGCATGTTAAATAAAAGCTAGCCACTATCTTGTTCCTTGTGAAAAACAACTTAAAACAATAGGTAATATGAATTGCTATACGAGTCATAACTACATAAATAAAAAAAGAGCTGTTGTTCTCTTATTCTGCTTAAAAAGAAGTTTTTTGTTACTTACGTGTTTTGGCGTTATCGCCAAATAATTTCAAGGCCTATTAGATACTATTTGCGTATTCATTAAGAGTTGCGAATTACCTATGCGAATCCCAAATGCAAACGGCAAGTGCTAAATTGGGATTGTATTTCAATCTGTGGCCAAAACGGTGTAATTACTAAATGCACTGGGAATCGGTATGGAGCTACGGAAACGGATTTAGTCAAACCGGAACTTAGATCATGTTTCTTTCTTACTCTATTTATTAAACTTCATAATTTATTATTGGTAATATTTTATATAATAGTAATAATAATAAGGTCTCCCCATTACACCGTATCATGCCATGAACGTAATAATTTAGGTCTCCCCATTACACCGTATCATGCCATGAACGTAATAGGAACGTGTTAGTAACGGAATGTCAAACGCATACATGACACTCGACGGCGACGGTTGGTTAGGAAACGTGCTAGTGGGCATCTCATACTTTTCAATACAACGAATATATTTTTGCATGACACGTTGCTAACGGTTATAAATGATGTAAAACCGAAGCGTTTATTTAAAATAATTCAGGAAAATGAAAAATAAAAAAATCAGGAATCGTGATAAAAGGTGGCCTACAGTCTATGTCGTGTCAGACTGAGGGACCAAATATTAGAAGAAGAAAAAGCTTGTAATAAACACATTTTGACTTTTCCAATACATATTGGATTAGTTGTGATATTAAAAGTGAGAACAAAACAAAGTATTAAATAAAGCTAAAAGCTTAGCACATTATTTCTTATTTTTATCGATAAACAATGATACCCTAAAAGTGTTCTTGAAAGAGAGAACAAAGATTTTACTGTAAAACACTTCAACGATATTTTCCAAAGGAAAATACTCTATAGAAATATGTACTTTGAAGAAGGCATATCAAAAAAACAGCTGGAGGATATTGTATTATAATATTATAACAATCGAATAATGAATAAAAATACCTTTAGGTGAACCTTGAATCGATGCCTATGTGGTCTAAAGGTGCTTATTTGATTTAAACATTGTTTTGATGATTTTATGTACATAAATGGATTTTTGCAAGGTAACGTGTTATTTAAATAAATGTTTTGTTGATAAGAACTCCAAGCGCAGAACAGATGTTCTAGTCACGTAGACGTAGGTATTGTGATAATTGTTTGTTTTGTTATATGCTTAAATACGTATACGAATACGCTGCCAGCATATATACCTATTATGTTTATACTTGGTTTGGATAGGTATTTAACTAAATGTCAACAAAATAACGTCGATTGGAATCTTAAATATTGAAATTCCCGCATTAAACTAGGTATTTAAACATTTACATCTCTGTATTGCAATACACTAGTCTAGTTTGTATTACAATGACATTTAGTAAAATAAGTCCGGAATTGTAACTGCTGCATGCATACCGTGTCCTAAGCGTGTCCTGCGCTAAGGTGCGCATGCGCGTCATTTAATTTTGACTGACATTTATTGTGCAAGTTTAGTGAGCGTCAAATTTTCGCATTTTTGATTGTGAACTGCTCTAAATTATCATGCCAACGTGTGTTAAGTATGAAGTGGTGCAGGAACAATGCAAAATTAAAATGTCCAGGGATCACTTTCCACTAGTACGTAGTCGTAAAATTAGATTTATATTCAAAAATGTTCAAATACATTATCAGTTAGAGATGGTCAGTATTATGCAAAATCAAGTATGTGGTCTATGGCTCACATAATGTAAATGACAGTTTCCTCACCCCTCTTCATACTTTCATATCCTGTATCGCCCAAACAATACGTACAAACAGTCTTTATTTTTCACGATTTTTAGTGTGAATAATGTAAGATACAATAGTTTAATGTCAACTGCTCATCACCTTTTACGAAAGATTGCTTTATACGATGCAGAGACGTTCATTATTCAAGAGTCCTGGTGCTTCACCACCCGTTCCATTTCACCATATGCATTACGAGGAGCATAAATTAGTACCGTGAAATACTTGTTATTAACTCCGGTGGTCAACTGTGGTCTTCACTTGTCTTCATTGTTAATTCCACTTCATCAAATGATGTTTTTCAAGAGCAAATGCACGAGTTACTACTACATATGTATATCCAAATCACCATAGGTGTCCCTACAATATTTGAAGAGTTCCCCCGACTTCCTTAGGATCCAATCATCAGATCCTGTTTTTCTGCATATGGGACTTAATAACAGGTACTCCTATACAGATTTTTTTTTCAAATTGGTTTATTAATGACGGAGCTCTGAGGTAACAGCCAAAAAATACAACCGAATTGATAAACTCCTCCTTTTCCTTTAAGTCGCTTAAAAAACAAGCTGTCATTATCAATATATGACAAGTCATTGAAACGTTTGGCTAGATGTAAGAAGTGATCAGTCTGAACGCCAGGTCTATGTAATTTCAATTTGTGCATCTGACATTGCATCACGCGAGCCAACCAATCCCTGCTTTGTTTCTGAATTTTAACCAATCAACAAGCACGTCTATTTGCGACCTTGAAATTGATTCGTATTTGAATTATAAGTCGTTTTGGTTTTAGGTATGGCTTTTTGTGTGGAATTGGTTCTAAGTCTGAGTTACGCTTCTTGACTTATTTTTTATTAGTAGGTATAATACACCCCTCTTTTTGCGTCGGGGGTTAAAATGTATAAAAACCTTGAATGTACCAAATCTGGCAGCTGAAGTTTGTTTACATTTAGTCAAATATCTATCCAAACCAAGTATAGTGAGCAGGTGAATTTAACAAGGTTTTTTTTTAATAAATCTATAGTAAGGCTTAAGCTATTTGGAATAGTAGGTAACGGCCAACAACGTAAATAAAATAAGATTTTGATAAAGTATATTTTACTATCGGCAAGTACCTATTGATATTTTTATATGAGACAATTCCAACACTTACCTATTCAGTGCTGATTGGGAACTTGACATACACCATTGAACATATTATTAATAAATAACCTAACCAACAAAAGGTAAAGTCACTTCAAAGTTCAATATCTCAAAAACGGCTGAGCCAAGTTTGATAAAACATGTCCATGAACCATCGCTAGAAACCGTGCTTTGAAATAAAAGAACGCATTCAAATCGGTTCACGCATTTACGAGCTACGGTGCTACAGACAGACACACGTAGCAGTCCTGACATGTCAGGACAAATCCTGACGTATGGGCAACCCTACCAAATAGTTATTCTGTGACCCTACTCGCAATGCAATACAACTAGCACAATTTTTCTTGCTGTCTTAACGGGGCTTAAATTCTATCACTGACCGGTGACCTTGCCCGGACACGTGCAGTGAGTGATGCATCACCGCATACAAACGCATTTAGCAACAAAGTGACACTAATGTTTACATTTGAAACTTGTTTACGCATCTCTCTCGCGTCTAAGCTACGGGCCGATTCTTGGAATTGCATCTGTGAAAATACCGTTTCACATCACATCCCAGCCTATACACGTCCCACTGCTGGGCACAGGCCTCCTCTCAGAACAAGAGGGCTTGGGCCATAGTTCCCACGCGGGCCCAGTGCGGATTGGGAACTTCGCACGCACCATTGAATCGCTTCGCAAGTTTGTGCAAGTTTCCTCACGATGTTTTCCTTCACCGCAAAGCACGTGGTAAATTTCAAATGTAATTCCGCACATGAATTTCGAAAAACTCAGAGGTGCGAGCCAGGGTTCGAACCCACGACCCTCTGCTTGAGAGGCGATAGGTCAAACCACTAGGTCACCATGGCTTCAGGTTTCAGTGTCCAGCCATAATTTCTAACCTCCCTTCTAAGTGAAAATACCGTTTAAATATGATAATTTTTTTTATCTCAAAATGATGACACAAATAACAGTAAATATTTACAAATAACGAAAGTGTAATAAACATGTTGCACTCCCGCGCACAGCGTGTGCAGCTGCAATTAGCGGCGCGATACACGTGTACCGGCGCCGGCGCAGTGCCAGCCACGAGCGGCAGCGGGCGCCCATAAAAACCATAATCTTATGCAATGAGCATTACTGATGAGCAGACGAATCTATAAACAATTAAAGTCTACGCAATAGGAGCGAAAAAGATGTTTCCCCATCGACACACGTCGTTTCGCGTCGACCGAGCCGATCGACGGCTTTTTCTATGCCCTTAGTGTAAGTTTTCGGTTACAAAATACGGCTCGATCGCGTTCGCGTTAAATCTCAATTTGTTTGGAAACACGAACATCGCAAACGTTCCGCTAGAGGCGCTGTTCCGCTAGAAACGAAACGCATCAGTACCCTTAGTGTAAGTTTTCGGTTAAAAAATACGTCTCTATCGCGTTCGCGTTAAAATCTCAATTTATATGGAAACACGAACAGCGCCTCTAGCGGAACGTTTGCGATGTTCGTGTTTCCAAACAAATTGAGATTTAACGCGAACGCGATCGAGCCGTATTTTTTAACCGAAAACTTACACTAAGGGTACTGATGCGTTTCGTTTCTAATGAAGCGTTTCTATTGGTTTATGAAAAACACATTCCTCGCAGCACATGTCATGACTACGTTGCCTATATAACGTCCCAGTAGATTGAAAAAAAAAAACAACTAATTATGTATCTAATTTCTCACATCAAATTTATAAAAATAAAATATTTTAATACGGTAATATTCTGTAAGTATCTACATAATTAACTCTTATTGGATCAACAGGAAGCTCCGAAAAAGTTACGCAATTAACTTCGAGTTATCAAATTAATAACAGGCCAAGCACGCAAACTTTGCATTGTTTATCTAATCCTAGCTACTGGTTACTGGCGTGTTAAGCTGAAATATATAGGAATTTCAAGGTCGTACGGAAACAGTTTAAACGTTTATTTTGACCACTAATGACGACGATGAAGTTGCACATAGTTCAGACTAATTTTAAAGAAAAAACTGGCGGTGTATCATTGATAAACGGTTTGTTTTAATTTTTTAATTTTCACTAATGGCAAAAATATGAGACAATTCCATTAATTGAAAAGATGTCATGAGCGATAAAGTAAATAAACTGAAACAAGTACGTTGTCGAACAATTTATAATTGGTTTAATTTTATTTTGATTGATGCCAGCTTTGAATTCGAGCTTTGGTATGAAAATTACACGGGCGAAGAAATAATCTGATCTCAATTAATCGTCTTAGTCTTACGTATAAAATCGAGTTTTCATTAATTGCTCTTGGAAACAGCGATGTTCTTCACCTTATTTTTCGTAGAATTTAGGATATTTATCTTTACAAGATCTTTAGACGATTATAATGAAACTAGATGAGTAGGAAGAAACTAGATGATAGATTTTTTGACATTCATAAGTGCTTGTTATAGCCTAAATTGAATAAAGATATTTTGATTTGCTGCCGAGTGCTCATACCTACTTATTTATCTAGTTTAGCTGCGCCGCAAAGAGTACGCTGGCTGGGTGGTGCGGCGACCTTTTTTTTCTGTTCATTGCTTGGCCGAGACGTTTGTCGCACGGTGGTTACCTGGCAACACACGCAATGAACAGTAAAAGGCTTGCCGCGCTGCCGGACTGTGACGCTGCCTCTCCACGGCAGAGCCAGGCAGCGGAGCAGAGCGAGGGGGTTATGCGGAGCGGTGTTACGGACTATGTCCATAGGCGCGAAAATAGATAGACGAGCGGGCGGAGTTGCGGACTGATTTTTATTCGCTAAGCTTCCCCGCTTCCCCGCTCGCGCACTGTTCTCTTCACCTCTCCTCTCCCTCGCTCCGCTTCCCGGTTTAATATGGATTTTTAAGCTAGTTACCAACTTCCTGCCCACTAAAGAAGAGCGGAGATTTTATAAAACCCTATATTAGTGATTTTTTAATTAATCTCGCTAACCGCTCCGCTGCCTCGCTCCGCTCCAGTGTACAAACAACCTTACACTCTTACCCAAAGTCTCCGTAAACATCAGACAGACCTTTTATAAACATTGCCCGAAACACCCGGGAGTAAACATATTAGAGGAATAACACCGTGATGGCTTTTAGCGGGACACGCCATCAAAGCAAACTGTTTGCGTCCATCTGCGTGATTGTATCGAATACCGAAGGGATTTAAGTGATTGTCCACTGGTCGGTATCGTATACTGTATACTACATATATACTATACTATACTATATACGGTATACATAGATAGACTGACCGATCCTATAGATGTGTAGGTAGGTAGATGCTTTATGTCTTTATAGTGTTAAAAAAATTCTGTACGATAATTTAACCCACAGACTAATGATTACTAATACGATACAAGTGGAAAAATACTTCGGAAAAAAAAACTTAAATAGTGTAAGGTCCAGGACCATCCATCTCCAATAATCTCCATCAATTTTTTAACTCCCGACACAAAAAGAGGGGTGTTATAAGTTTGACCGCTATGTTTGTCTGTCTGTCTGTGGCACCGTAGCTCATAAACGGGTGGACCGATTTGAATGCGATTTTTTTTTAAATTGAAAGCAGGTTTTCTAGCAATGGTTCTTAGGCATGTTTTATCAAAATCGGCTCAGCCGTTTTTGAGATATTGAACTTTGAAGTGGCAAAGTCGGGGGTTTTCCAACTTTTTGCTGGTTAGGTTATTTACTTTCGAATTTCAATTTATTTCCACTTGTATCGTATTAGTATAGTAGGAATTATTCGAGCTGTCCCGATCTCGTTAACAGCCAACTTTTCGAACAAAGCCATTGTATTCTATTGTCCTCAAGTGCATTATCCTCAGTTTAAAATGAAATGAAATATAAGATGAAATAGCTCATTGAAATAATGCTTAAACATGGTAAGTACAATGTAGGTGGTTATTATAACAATTATAATTGTTGGTTTCACATGTTTAACCGATAGAGGCATGCAAATTATACATAATAATAATGTCAAATTGTTGTTAATTAAATAGTCACTAACACAATATTATCATTTAGCTGTCATATATTATTTGTTTACATAGATCAAATTAATTACTGCATCAATTATTGTTACTCTCAGATTATCATTCCTTATTTTCTAAAAACTCTCTTAACCCGTAAAAAACATTTCTTTATTAACCATTTCCTTAATTTTGTCATCAATAAGTTATCGTGTAGTTGGCGTAGTTCTTGTGGTATTTTGTTATATACAATAATACTCATAACATAACTGTTTTTTCTATGTAATGCAGTTGAGCATGGAGGCATTTTCAGCTTATATTTATCTCTTTCCCTAAGCCTTGGGTTTGATTTTAGCTGGGTGAAAGAAGTAAAAATTTTCCGCACATATGAAGCTACCTCAAGAATGTATAACTCAGTCAATGTTAGTAATCCTAGTTTTTGGAAGATAGGCCTGCAAGACGTTCTAGGTCCTATGCCGCAAACCGCTCTCAAACATTTTTTTTTGGATTACAAAAACCCTGTTTATGTCTGTAGAATTTCCCCATATTAAGAGGCCATACTTCAAAACTGACATTACGTAGCCATGTATGCAAGTATGCAAGTAGAGCAGTTTTTTCGCCTGCAACTAATCTCAATTGTTTGAGAGCGTAAATGACTTTATTTATTATTTACATTAGAGAGTTCATTTTAAATGAAACTTTGTTGGCAGATAATGTTTTTCAAAATTTAATGCGTCGTAGACAAGCATCCTCATGGAAAAGTATTATCTGCGAACGTGTATTTATTTTAAATTGCACTTTCTGCTCTAGATAATAAAGTCGTTATTTCAATGAACTATTTAATTTTATATTTACGTTCATTTGAATTTGAGTATTATGCGGTTGAGGGCACAATAGAATACAATAGCTTTGTTCGAAAGATTGGCTGTTAACGAGATCGGGACACTTCAAATAATTACACTATTCAGTAGTACTATAATCAGTAGTTAATGTGGGTTAAATTGTATTGTATTATAGTATTTACCTACAGGATAAGAAAATAACTGAATAAAATATGGCTACCCGCCAATACAGGGGGCTACCTACAAAATTCGAAAATCGAAGTTCGTATCGTTCCGTCCCTCTCACTCTCGTAGGAAAACGATATGAACTTCAATTTTCGAATTTCGTAGTAGCCCCCTGATTGACACTTTTTTTGAGTCGTCTACCATAGATATACTAAGAACTAAGAACCGTGTTTAGTTCAGTACCCTTAGTGTAAGTTTTCGGTTACAAAATACGTCTCAATCGCGTTCGCGTTAGAATCTCAATTTGTATGGAAACACGAACATCGCAAACGTTCCGCTAGAGGCGCTGTTCGTGTTTCCATACAAATTGAGATCGAGCGAGCGAACGCGATCGAGACGTATTTTGTAACCGAAAACTTACACTCCTAAGGGTACAGAATTTGAATGGTCTTACGGCCAGATTATTCCAACATGCTAAAAGAATATTTACTAAAATTATTGCAAAACAATTTGATATAAATTTAAAATATAAACATAACGAAGTTTCATGAAGCGTGGCAAATTTTTGTTTAAAATTGGGTTATAGTTATAGCTAAATTTTAAAGATGTAAATAAACCGTTGGCTGACTTGAAACCTCTTTAGTCTGAAATGACGTACCCACTAACTTTTTAAAACTAAAGTCATAACTCCCTTGGGGAGGAAAGCTATAACACGTAAATCCATAATTCCCGCAGGAACAATTGAGGCCATTGTCTTTTAGTATACAGACATGGAATAACGTCATTGACGAGCAAGTGTGATGAAAAGATACGAATACACCGGGAATTATCTTCGTTCATTTACAAATGGTCGCTTATTTGTGAAAAGATACACTTGTTAACTCATAATTTTCCTGAATTATTTTTTATAAAAACTCATTCTGCCGTAACTCCATTGAAAATGGAAAATTTAGCGCCTTTTCTGAAATCAAAAGCTTTTTGTTAGAATTACTTTTCCTGTTCAAAATTCATCCTCCTTTATTTATTGATCAAATACAAGTACAGTCAAAAACATACTTAACTGACCGACAAGACAAATGGTAATAATTCGTCCAGTCGTGGAATATATTAGGCATACATTAGTTGTTTATGGCTTTCAAAGGGCAAGGCGAGGCGCAGTCAGTTCTGTGGCCATAAATCTGCCACTTTAAATACCTACTTGAACTTTACGCAAATCCGTTTTCAATTTAATTGAAACAAAGTTGGGTTATCGAGCACATAAAGGTTTTAATACAGTACTTGGTTTAACCAAGAGCGTTTTTCGAAGATTGATTCATTAGATCGGACAGTATCACGCATGTTTCTTTATTAATGTGCTGATCTGATCAATGTGATGATTTTGTTATGAATGAAATTTGGTAAGTATGAAGAAAGTTGGAGACCTGTGCCCTTAGTGTAAGTTATTGGTTACAAAATACGTCTCGATCGCGTTCGCGTTAAAATCTCAATTTGTATGGAAACACAAACATCGCAAACGTTCCGCTAGAGGCGCTGTTCGTGTTTCCATACAATTGAGATTTTAACGCGAACGCGATCGAGACGTATTTTGTAACCGAAAACTTACACTAAGGGCACTGTACCACTACCATGAGTTTACAGTGACCGTACTCGATAGCGACGGCGTAAATTATTTGTAGAGGCGCTATACAATTCTCCATACAAATAATTTACGCCGTCGCTAATTTATCGAGTACGGTCAGACGGTCACTGTAAACTCATGGTAGTGGTACAGAGGCCGTATTTGCCTAACGTTTCTGACGCTCGCGATCGCAATCAAATTACAGATTTGATTTTGCACCCGAAAACTGTCATTTGATGCTACAATCCATACTAATATTATAAATGCGAAAGTGTGTATGTTTGTGTGTTTGTATATTTGTACGTCTTTCACGTCGAAACGGAGCAACGGATCAAAGTGATTTTTGGCGTAGAGGTAGTTTATGTACCAGAGAGTGACATAGGCTACTTTTTATCTCGGAAAAATGCACAGTTCCTGAGGGAATAGCGCGCGATAACCGAAGCCGCGGGCGAAAGCTAGTTCTAAATAATTGTTAAATTTGTCATACAAAAAAGTGACATGTAGAATACAGTATTTGACAACTGTTAAATTTACAATATTCTGTATATTATTATAAAAATATAGATATACAGACAATATTGAGCGGAGAAAAATTAAATCGCTGGAAAATTAGATTTAAGCGATATTTAAAAAAATATATATATCTGTCTTTTTCTAAAACGCTTTTCTTTATGCAGCAACTAGACGCTTAATGCATGTGACGTCACACGCAAGTAAGCCTTTCTCTGTCGAATCTTGAATTTCAAACCTTTATAACTCTGTTAATATTTAAAGATAGCTTAAAAATTGTTTTTTTTGTTTGATAACTTGCATTGTCAAGCATCATTATGTCAAATAATTTATAACATAAATAAAAATAATCAAATACCATATTGTAGTACTTGTAACTTTTATTAAAGTGGGGCCTGGGTTTTGGCATAAAATAGCATAGTTCAAGCGGGATAGCGATAAACGAATGTTTAGCAGACGGAGACGCGGGCAAAAAAAGATAATATTATAAATACAAAAGTAACTCTGTATGTTTGTGTTTTACCTCTTCCCGCTTATACCGTTATTATATATATTTGGTATCGAAATAATTTGAGATTCAGGAAAGGACATAGGGTTGTTATTGCTCAGATCCCGCGGGATTGCGGTAAACTAATTGTTACCGAGACGAAGTCGCGGGCAACAGCTAGTATCGAATAAAACATCCTGGGGCATTATTGATCATACCTAGAAGGAAATATTATCCGGCGAGATCGAAATACTCATAATGGAAGTGCCAATGTCACGCTGTTGCGAAAGCGGTACGTAGGCGTGTGCCCAAGAGAATCGCGCAGGATAAGTATTACACGATGACAGATAGTGCTCCTTAAGTGTACGCTTAAGCGGGTAACATTGATCCTAAATTAAAGTTTTAATATTTATTATCAACATTATTAAGTGGCCTTGTAAGCCGTGGTGGCCTAGTGGTTAGTGGTTTGACCTATCGCCTCTCAAGCAGAGGGTCGTGGGTTCAACCCCGGCTCGCACCTCAAGTTTTTCGAAATTCATGTGCGGAGTTACATTTGAAATTTACCACGAGCTTTGCGGTGAAGGAAAACATCGTGAGGAAACCTGCACAAACCTGCGAAGCAATTCAATGGTGTGTGTGAAGTTCCCAATCCGCACTGGGCCCGCGTGGGAACTATGGCCCAAGCCCTCTCATTCTGAGGGGAGGCCTGTGCCCTGCAGTGGGACGTATATAGGCTGGGATGATGATGATGAACATTATTACGTAAACTCCATTTCAATAGAATTTAACGATTTTGTAGACACTTCCAGCCAACTAATATGAATACCGGGTTGCCTAGCCTAGGTCTTGGTGATGTGAATATTATGCTTTTTTTATTCCTATCCATACTCCATACTAATATTATAAATGCGAAAGTGTGTGTATTTGTGTGTTAGTATGTTTGTCCGTGTTTCACGTCGAAACGGAGCGATCGATCGACGTGTTTATGGCATAGAGATAGTTTATGGGCCCGAGAGTGACATAGGCTACTTTTTATCCCGGAAAAATGCAGTTCCCGAGGGAACAGCGCGCGATAACCGAATTCCACGCGGGCGAAGCCGCGGTCAAAAGCTATTTAGATTACATCAACACGGGTATACATTATAATTAAGTGTACCCACGTTAGGGTATATTAAATTTCTAGAAAATTGACAGATTCTATTGAAACGTAGTAATGATAGTAGGGGTGATCCAACTACTTTACATGAATAACACATATATGAATATACCTACCTCAGTATAATAATTTTCAAAATAATTGGTTTTACTTTGAGAATTTTGAAAATTACGAAATTTAGAGAGAAAAATGACCTCATTTTACGGTTCTTGAAACGGAGACTAAACTAACAAGATCTAGTCTTGAGTTACTTACTCAAACTTATTTTAATTATCTAACGTACGTAACGTGGAAATGCCGCAAGCGTTATGGGCACCTTTGTGGCGGGAATGGCGAGGGGCGAGTTATTTGACTAGGTTATAGTTTTCTATTGTTATTATTATTATCTTCTTTTATTAAACATACTTTTTATTATCTAAGTACTTATTTAGTCTAACTTTTACAGAAATCGATTATGCATAAACCACTAGCGGCTGTTGAATTGAGATTCCTGAACTTACTTTCGTTCATTTACCATGAAAACTTTCGCAGTTAGGTATAACATTTACGAGCTAATTTCTTTCAAGCGCCAACATGACACTTGCATGTATGTGGGTACAAAATTACCAAACCATAAATAAATTGTATGTGGTACTTGAAGAATGGCGCTACAATACCATAGATTGACGAAAGCATTCAGCGTAACAAATCCTCCACACGACTAACTTAATCATAATAAACAACACGAAACATAAATGTACGAAAGCATAAATTAACACAAGGAATCATAAAACTTTATAAAAACAAGCGCTGGCTTCTTATCGTAAATATTCTTGCGTGACCGCATCGCGCGTAATCTCGAGTTCTGTTGCTAGCTGCAGCTAGCACGAGATGGCAATAGGGTTGCCCATAAATCATATTTACCTTACTCTAAGATTTCTGCCGTCGCATTGAAAGTAGCCCATCTCAGACATCACACCATCCCTGTAAATTCTAAATAGATATATTTACAGCACGTTTTTTTTTCCTATATTATTTCCTTACTTTGTTTTTCCAGCTTTCAAAGTTAACCAGAAAAAATCATATTTCGTAGTTTTTTAGGGTTCCGTACCTCGAGAGGAAAAAACGGAACCCTTATAGGATCACTTTGTTGTCCGTCCGTCCGTCTGTCAAGACCCTTTTTCTCAGGAACGCGTGGAGGTACGAGTATCAAGCTGAAATTTATATCAAATACTCAGGTCTACTGTCCCTTAGAGCTGTGAAAAAATCAAACTTCTAAGGCAACGCAATCAAAAGACACAGCCGTTTATGCCGCAAATTACCGCAAATTTTCGAAACTCGCAAGGGAATCAAAACCTACAGGGTAGGTACTTCCCGTGAACTCAGAATCTTGAAATTTGGTACGAAGCAACGTCTTATAGCACAGATAAAGGAAAAATTGCGAAAACCGTAAATTTTTAGTTACATCATATAATAAAAATATTTATACGGAACCCTCGGTGCGCTAGTCAGACTCGCACTTGGCCGGTTTTTTTTGTGAAAATATCTTTCTGCTGAGTATCTTGCGTTGCGGCGCGTTCTTTTTCGCTATGATGGGCTTTCTGGATGCGCTGGTAGTATAAAAAACTAACATGTAAAAGAGCTCTTTGCGGTCTAGGTAACTTACAGAATAAACGTTCCAACTTTTGTATTTTTTTTTTGTACTTTAAAGCTTAATATGTTGCCAACGAATCTCTGAGTTGAAAAAAAGCTTTCGCAAATCTGCAATATTTCTGTGATTTATAATACCTACTAAGAGACTCAGGTAAGCGGTAGATAGACGGACGGACATGACAAAACCATAAGTGTTTCGTTTTTGCCATTATGGATCCCTAAAATCGGGGCAAATGCTATTAGGTATAGTCCGTTCTGATTGCTTTATAAAATTTAAATGATTTAAAAAATTGATTGTCAGTGCGTCACCCCTGGTCAAACGTGAACGCGCTGCTAATTATTCGCCTCATAGATCTCTTGCGATTGCGACGCTATGTATACTGGGTTTGTGTGCGTTAACTAGCGATGAAACATTTGATTATCATTAGTCTAAAGAAGAGAGTTTCGAATCACTTATCATACCCTCCTGGATCTCAATCAAAAATGTGTATGCTGCCATAAAAGCCGGATGTACATACTTTAGAAAGAATTTAACCTAGTCCTATAACTAGTAATAGCTGAATCTTCTGTCGTTTGTGTTATTTTTAAAAGCAAAAAAAATTGTACAAAAAAAATTATGTACGCCCGGCAATTTAGGCTAAGTTTATTAACATGATGTCAGAACTTAACGTGAACTATTCACCAGGAGGATATACATCTAGACTGTTTAGATACTGCGCGTTTAATTTAGTGCAGTAGCGCGCGGTATTTCCAGGCTATTAAGTATACCCTGCTATAGTCTTGACAACACTGCCCATGATCGTTGAGTGAGCGTTACGGGAACGTGAAGTGCCTGCCGCTGTGCACAGTGGCCGCCCTCCCTGTGGGGCTTCTTTAAGATACCAATACCATCTAGTGACATTTTCTGTCCGAAAGCCATCCTTGAGCTCGTTAGGGTTGGTCTTGATCACGTTCCCGGAATCACCTTGTACTGTGGGTAATTTAGACTTACCATACTTAAAAACCTGACTTCTTGTTCTTCTTAAAGTACCCCTTTCTTTACTGGAGGTTGGCCTTTAGCTCTGAAAATGTATTCCAGACTGGAGCTATCCTGAACAGTTTTAATATTCTGCTGGTGACAGTCTTTCCCGGACCGTATAATACCGGGATGGAAACACCGACCCTGTTTTTCGCGTACACACCAATAGAAGCTCCTGTCAGTTTCTATGGGCGTGTACACAAAAAACCAATTCCATGTCGGTGTTATCGGGGCCGGGAAAGAGTGTCACCCATATTCTGCGACCATGATTTGACCGGTGGATGCCAGTGGCGAGTTGTCATTCATTGTGGCTTCCTCAGGGGAAAGCCTTTGTGTACTATTATCTATTCAGTTGCCTTCGTTCAGCAGTGGACGTCTACCGGCTGATGATGATGACGATTATGACAATGATTTGTTCCTCCTTCCAAGGCGCCGTTTTCCCTGTATTTTGCCCATCAACATCAGCTGCAGCCGCTGATATTTGTCCTGGTGCAGCTCAAGTCTGACGGAACTTTGCGATTGTTCTAGATTCTTCCCTACATCGACGGCTTCAACCATGTGGCGAAGATCGCGGCGCTCACCGACGTGGAGATCAGCCTGGTCCGCGCATGCGTGCAGAACCTCGTCTACTACGGCGTCGTCACGCTCGTGCCCATATTCCAGTACTGTGCGGTGAGTTCAAATCTCTAGTTTAAAAATTTTCACGGTTAATCGGGTTCATTAGACTTATTTTCTACGGGATCTAAATCAGTTTCGAGTACGCACGCAGAATAACAGTCAGTCACTAAAGTTGAACGGTTCAACTCACGATTGTAAGTCAAGAACGGTCCGACTAGTTTCGATCTGTTCGAAAGATCTTTTTCAAAAGTTACTGCGTTGGTGGTGTGGAGTGCTGGAGGCGCCACCTTTGGAAAAGATCTTCCGTAAAGAACGAAACTAGTCACCACACTGTTCCTGACTTATAAGGTTGCTAAAAATGGTGTGACGTACCTACTTTATGGATGGCCCCTAATTGTGAGTTCACCGTCTAATTTTGTAAAAAAAAAACCTATTTTGTCGGCATAGTTGCTACATACTTGTACATATATCCGTGCAAAATTATAGCTTTCTAGCACTAATTAGTCTCTGAGCAAAGCCGCGGACGGACACAGATATGGCGAAACTATAAGAGTTCCGTTTACTGACAGGAGCTTCTATGGTCGAGTACACGAAAAACTGGGTCGGTATTTCCATCCCGGTATTATCCGGGCCGGGAAAGAGTGTCACCCCACTTAACTTAGTTTCATACCACAAAAAAAATACTGTGCAGTAAGATAGCTCGACATCATGAACGGTGAGACGAATCAGCCATTGGTCTGATCTGTGGGTCTGATACAGCTGTACACAACCCCATCGGACGTGGGTGATCGCCCTTTTGTAGGTGTCGAAGGCTTTCAAGGGAGTAGTGGCAGGAGAATACTCTGAGAAAAGGAGGCATTACTTAGTAATTAAAAAAATAAATAAAAATAAAATTGGACGAATGGATGGTATAGTTATACGAGATAGCAAAGAGAAGTCCGCCAACAATATTTCAGCGGAGCACAGGTACGATTTATCGCTTAGGTCCTCAACCTTCTCTACTAAACTTAGTACCTACGGTACTTTTTGAAACCTAATGCCTACAAGTTTAAGTGCACCTATTGAACCAGACACTTTTTAATTTCAGGTATACAGTGCGACACCCAAGTTAAGACAGTTGACTAGATGCGCCGGCCTACAACGGCAATGTGTCGAGTTTTGTGCAAGATCTTGTAAGTTGTTTTGTTGTTAATTAATTTCATTTGCGCGCCAATTCAATGGAGACCCGTGAAAGAACGCTCTAATGCCGGTATTGTTAGTTCCACGAGTGCTAATGCTTTGAGCTGAAGTCCGCTGAATCCATATTTTACACAGAACAATAAAATTTTACGAGTACCTATAGATCATATGAAAAACATCAATAACATTATCAAGGGACACTAATTGACTTAGTTCCAAACTAAGCAAAGCTTAGTATATATTGGTACACAGTAGATAACAGTCGGGTAAATACACACTTAAATACATATTAAACGTCTTAGACTCGAGAGCAAATTTGCCCCGACCGGAGATCGAAACGGGGACTTTAAGCTTCATAGTCAGGTTCTCTACCAGTCTAGGTACGTCTAGGATCTAGGTTTATTGTATTGCATACTGTTTGTTTGTATAATTGTTTCTGTAGAGTTTATTTCTATTTCTAAACACTGGGCTATTCAGTTATCAGATTATAATGGTTAACGCGAGCGAAGCCGCGGGTAAGGGCTAGTTAAATTATTTCTGTACTTAAGCCCGGTAACATAATGATCATGTTTCTCCAGCGCGGCAACTCCCGAATGTAACACAATGATCATATTTCTCCAACGCGGCAACTCCCTATATAGCACAATGATCATGTTTCTCCAGCGCGACAACTCCCGAATGTACAACAATGATCATGTTACCCCAGCGCGGCAACTCCTGATTGTAACACAATGATCATGTTTCCCCAGCGCGGCAACTGCCAATTGGTAACGCAGTGATCATGTTTTTCCAGCGCGGCAACTCCCGATTGGTAACACAATGATCATGTTTCCCCAGCGCGGCAACTCCCGATTGTAACACAGTGATCATTCCCCAGCGCGGCAACTCCCGATTGGTTACACAATGATCATGTTTCCCCAGCGCGGCAACTCCCGATTGTAACACAGTGATCATTCCCCAGCGCGGCAACTGCCGAAGGTGTCGGACCTGTTCCGCATGTACGCGGGCATGACGTACGGCAGCACGGTGCGCGACCTGTGCCGGCGCGCGCGCCCGCAGGAGCTCGCCGTCGACGAGCGCAAGCTCGTGCTGTTCGGCGTACTCGAGGGGCTCATACGACGCGTCTACAAGGTAAACGGGCCAGGCAAGAGATTAAACAAAATAAAGAAAGAGAGAAAATGAACTATAACAGCAATGACACATAAACAGGTTTGAAAAAATACATATGTAGTGTTGCCGTTATAATACCTATAACCACCTATTAGACCAACAATACACAAAACCTTGTAAAAATGAACAACAAGCAGATCCGTCTTGAGGAATGCCGGTGGAAAAGTCTGCCAGCGTTTCCTCGTTGAATAGCTTTATAATATATATACAATACATACATACAGGGTGGAAAGAATCAATGGGCCCTGGAAGGCAACTACCTTAAATCATTTAGTTAGCTAATTGTACTGAAAGGAAACATTCCTTTATTTTTAAAATTGAACAAAACTGCATTCAAAGATCTTCTAAACATCCTTTGTCTCACCCGGGAATCGAACCAACTAAAAATTAAAAACTCCTCGCCTCGCCTCGTGTAAGAAGGAAATATGCATAGATTTATTATTACCATTTAAAGATTTTCTTATCGAAGTCTTCAATAAGGTTCTGAGATAAATAAAATTAGCAAGCTTGTACGTCATGATTATGTTAGAGAGATAAGAAAATTATAACGTAGGTATCATTTACTTTTTATAATAAATATTCTATTTCATGGTATCTCGTACAACAGATGAGTGTAAGGCCAAACTTTTCTTAGATAAATTTTATCCTGAACAATAATCCTATCGATTTGTATGATAAAATAGCGAGTGTTTATTTTTTTAGTTTGTAGTTTGTTCGATTCCCGGCTCAGACAAGCGAAGTTTGAAAGATCTTTGAATGCAGTTTTGTTTCATTTAAAAAATTAAGGAATGTTTCGTTTCAGTACAATTAGCTAACTAAAGGAATTAAGGTAGTTGCCCTCCAGGGCCCATTGATTTTTTCCACCCTGTATATATATTTATAGACCCTAGGTAGACTAGAACCTACATTACTTAGATGTCGACAACCCTAAGCGTCCGCGCCGGAGTAGGCAGTAAGTCTCGTAAAGGGTCGGAGTGGACTTACTGGTCCTCTTTTACAATGTATCTAGGGTATTCTAAATCGATGATTGTCATTCGTGTACCTAAGTAAGTGCGTATTAAATTTTTTTTAAGAACCAAGACAGCTCCTTTCTTTATGATGGCGACTGTACGTCCGACAAAACAAAAAAATCAGCTAAGTCTAAATTTCTAGCTTACTATACAAATATGTGAAATTATGCTGATTGCTTCTCCCCGCAGTACCCCATAACCCTCCACAACGAGGACGCTTCGTCGTTACACAGCGAGCACAGCCAGCCTCTGGTCCGGACTTACAACGGCCTGGTCTGCCTCGACGAGTTGTGCTGCCAGGGCGGACTTACTGCCCAGCAGTTGGAGGAGCAGTTAGAGAGGGACAGCAACGTCGTGTTTATCGTCAAGTGACGGGGAACTGTGGGAGCGGGTGGGTAAGCGCAATACGGACCGAAATTCCATAAGTTTACTAGAGTTAACTTTACATAGTTGAAAGGGACATTGGTGCAGTGTCTGTTTCCGTGTGTGGAGTTTTTACGTATGAATATTGGGTTTTGTTTATCAACCTATAACCGCTGGCAACTTTATATTTAAATACTCAACCCAATAGCTAGCACTTTATGAAAAACGCCAATATTAAGATTGTAAATTACGGTTGTATAAGGGGTTGAATATTTTGAAGATAGATTTGGTTTTGGACAGAAATGACTGATACTCGTATCCGCTCTTATAAAATAACGTAGAATAGAAATTTGTTGGTACCCAATTAAGAGTAAAACTCAAGCAAACACGTTCTACGAAATCCACGGCAACGATTTCTAAATAAATCGTCTTATATTCGCAATACAAATATTACTAACTCAAATGCAATGACGAGACTAATACCTTTACTACATAAGGAAGGGCCACACGTTAGCAAGTAATATATTGTACCTACATGGCTTTTATATTGTAATAAAAATGGATTCATCATTTTGATTGTGTAAATAAGAAAATATAGATGTAAATTTGATTGAAATTTGGGTTGTAACACCGGGGGATGTCCTGTAAAGTCTTTATATGGATATGACATTAATCCCGCTATACCGATCTAAATCAAAATTCATTTAAGTTCATAAATGTGTCGGCTTTTGTTTAAAAATATTTCATTAAGTAATTAATTTATCCCTATTTAGATTATTTAAAAAACTAAGCCGTTTATTTGTTCTATTTCAAATGTTTCTTATTCCTTAATGATCATTGATTGTCGAAATGCGAAAGGCAGGGAAATTCGGCTATCTTTATCTATCTTTCTTCTCTACTATCTACTCTATTTAATTGTTCTTTTTTTTTGTTGGTTTTGGTGTAAGTATGGTTCATTTAAGTATAGGCATCCCTTTTTTAAAAAGATTTAAATCATTTATTTCAAACGTTAACCCTTAATTGCAATTTCTATAATACTTATAACGCACTTATTGAAACATTGGTTCTACCCTTTTTTGCAACATGAAGCTCTGAATTCTGAGGCATGTCCATGTAATGTCATTTCCCTCCATGTTGCACCGTGAATTCTGATCATTGTTTATAAATGCCAGAATATATTACCCTATAGTTTTATACGAAACTTAGCCTGCCTATTCTATAAAAATATATTTTTGAAGATCTCTTCATATTCCCGCACAATGGAGTTACATTTGTTTGTAAATATTTTATACCTTTATAGTGCAAAAATCTGCTCAATCTTTCTAGCTGTATAGTATATTTTGTAACGCATATTCTATAATTAAAAGTACATTTAATGTTGTTCATAAAGGTGCTATTAAGACTTGTTTATAAGATTTTTATATGTTAGACGTTTACACCAAATGGCGTCCCACCGAGTAAGACAGAAATTAAAATCAGGTTTGATTATATTTAAGAATATTTTGATACAAGATTTGATGAATGTTTTGTAATATAGAAATTGCCAAATATTTAGTGAACTGTATCAATTCGTAAATGAGTAGTGGTTTTATTTTTTTAAGTTAATAACTAAGTTGTTATATAGAAATAGAGATGAGCACTTAGCACAAGCGTTTCACTGGAGCCACAAGTCATATCCCCTAATAATATTAAAGGGCCTAGGTACTAAAATCCTTGCACGCAGGGCACTGCAAGCAGTGCAACTGCCAATGAGATTGTATGTATAGAACAGCTATTGGACTTCGGGTGCGTGAAGGTGTGTGCTAAGTGGCTTAGGGCCTGCGAGTTATATTGCTTTAAGGTGAAGATGCTCGTGCTCTATAGTAGCAGTCTAAAAACAATCGATCGCTCAATTAAACATTTTGAATATTTTTGTAAGCACTTGCTCTAAATAAGGGTGGGGTATTTATAATTACTATATTTTTTTTCCATTGTGACACGAAAGTTATCCATAAATGTATGGTTAATTTTCGTGGCACAATGGAAAAAGTTAATGGTAATTTTAATACCTGCTACCGCAGCTGCGTAGCTTTAACAGGTGTGCAAGTTTTTGGTCTTCACCCATACCAGCTAGCTTGGCTACTACTATAGAGCATTATGTATCTATAGTTTATTCTATCTGAGACGTGCAAGCTCGTGGTGAGGTCTAGTCAGACGAAAGTCTATTTTTGATTGGATTTCTCGACTAGTCAATGATTTCTTTGTGCCTTATTTTCTGTGTATTTTTTTTAAGTTTTCGTTAATTTAGATTAAGCATAATGCATATTATTTGAAATGTTGTTTTAATGTTACAGACGCATAATTGTTGATTTAGTCTAAGTTGAGGAATTTATAATGAGTAATGACAGTCATTGTTGTATCTATGCGAGTTCTAAGTAAGTTTGTATCGATGTTTATATTTGTTATAAAAAATTGCCTAAGGTGACTCATTAAAGTATATTGATTTCTAAACATTGTGTTATTTTATAGCCTATGTTAGACGCATTTTTGAATGCGTAATTAGACGTAGTCAAGTGCAAAAATAGGTGCCAATCGGAATAAAGTAGGTATCTGTTGTACATATTTTTGAAGTGTTACATAAGCTCATATTTCCAACCTCGACGGTACCTACGTCAAAGTACGTAGAACTTAAGAACTCAAAACCTACCTCAACTAGGTTGCAAAAATATATTTGCACATTTAAACTTTATTTATCAAAGCAGTTGGGAAGAAAGACAAACAAAACTCATCTATAATATTTAGAACAAGGAAAATTATTATTGCCGCAGTTCAGGGAACAATAAAACAGTGTTTGGTTTCAAAGACAGTACCGTTTTAATACATTCTTATATAACATCATATAAGTTATAAAATACATAAACAGTTTATATAGGTAACAAAACACGTGACTAGCGTTTGAGAAATACAGTAAGTCGCATACGACTATGAAACCTTTGAACATTGATGCGTCTTCACAGAATGGTTCTTAAGATTTACAAAAAGTGGAAATAGAATGAGGGTAGCTGTCAATTTAAGTCAAAAAAGTCGTCAAATTATTTGTTCCCGACGTAAGTACAACCAGATTTGTTTTATGTGTAGATAACATACAAAATTAACCAAGATCGTATGTTTTGGCACGGCTCGCACAGCAGATATGAACGTTTCATTATCTTTATTTATGTAATGTTGAGTAAAAAATAAATAGTATTATTATTGTAACATTCTAGTAGAGTTGATTCGATTCGACCATAGTAACAAATTGATTAATCACTAGTAAAAATTGTTCTTGCTTTTCGAAACAAACGTGTTTTATGTAGGAGACAAATAGGTAACTACTAAGGGACTCTTAATATCTATACATCGAATTTATGCTGGATCTAGGCGACATAAAATGACTTTTTATGCTCTAGTGCATAAAATAAAATCTTCGTCTAAGACCAACTTAAGACCAAGGTAATCAGGTGTCAACAGCCACAAACAAAAAAGTTTCTGTATATTTTTTAAATAATTTTTAATTTATATAAAACTAAAAATCATATTAAATCAGTAAAATTAAAAAATGGAATTATTATAATAATGCATAAAAAATAAAAGCTATATAGAAAGTGAATAATTGTTTCCCCTGTTGCTATTTCATTTCCTCGCCACCGAAGTGAAAAGCAGAGTGTAAAACTCGAGCATTAAACCCATTTTCCCCTCGACGTGCCGGCTCGGGTGGCTATATGAACGTCTCGGCTAAAATGGCTCGTTTTATGCTCTTGTTGTACAATCTACTATTTTTGAAGAGGCTTTTCTGAAGCTCCGCATTGAGCGCTCCGTACAAGCTGATAGGTTCTGATACCAATGGCCTTCTAATTTTTTTTTTAATCTAACTGATTTTGGGTTTGTTTCATCACTCATTGGTACATTTTATGTGACAGATATCTGTGATGTCGTCTCTATTCGTTTTGTCCGAATAAACCGAGATGGCATCACATTTCTCTATTATGTACAATTTTACAATGAGTGGTGAAACAGGCTCCTTATTGGTGTCAAGTGTCCCATGATATTATTATTATTTATTTATTCTTTCATTTGAGATTCAAATTTTACGTAGTGTCCGTCGAGGTATCCCCGAAAAGCTGGACTTGGCCTATCCGGGACACTAAAGATATTATTTAAAGGACTAAAAATCTAAACTTCTCGTAAAAATCTGGCTGTCTGGCAACGTTGATTTACTCACATACCATGGTATTATCAGTAACAAAAGATTTAGATATTTATGATTGGTTGTCTGTATAGAGATATCGGAGTCAGACTGTTCCTATAACATATTTTAATTTCGGATATGGATGGTCCTATTAGTGTTGATTTATTCATTTAATAACGGTTACTATGGTCAAATTAATAATTATTATAAAATTAAGTCAATTACAGATTTATTTTAGGGATTCTTTTCATTTACAGATTACTTATTTTTATTTAAGAGTACCACAATAAAGAATAGAAACTTAATGAAGGTGCCGTATTCTGTGTAACATTTCTGATGTAGTGGTTAAGGTGACAATAATTTTCTATATACTTTTTTAGTTTCTCTTTCATTCGTTTTCTAATCTTTACTATCGGATTATATCTATATACAATTTCACAGTATTTGATTATTTATATGAATGCTTAAGATTAGCATAGACGATGGCATTAATATTTCAGGTGGCTGCCTTTTAAGATGCAAAAATTACACTCATGCAGTTTACTTGCGAGCTAACAAGCCACTTTTAATTTTCGGTTAAAACAAATGCTTTTCTTCGAATGTACAGTCAACCAGTTTTATTCCTGGGTCATCATAGAACCTTACATTAGTATATTTTATTTGTATATAGGTAACAATACTTATCGAATGACACAAATGTCACAATGACAAGGCGCTATAGTGGTTTAAGAATCAAATTGGTTAAATCCGTGTTCTGTCGTCTATGCCAGTCTCAGTATGTCGGGCACATTATGGACTTGGCTTTTTGGAAGGTATTTCGGTTAAGTATAATCTTTAGACGATTTCCGTCCACGAGGTCGGTGCAGTGTTCACTCAGGCACGCTCTGCTCTGAATTATGCCGCAAAAATTGGTGTTTAAAAAGGCACAGATAAATTATTTCGAAGCTGTGGAGTCTTAGCAGGGAGAGCATAGCCGATTAGGCCATTTAATTTAGTAAATATTATGTTTACGGCCTATTAAACAAAGTAGCACATCAAAATTAATCGTTTATATTATAAAACATAGCCGTTACCCGCGACTCCGTTCGCAATTTTCCTGGATAAAAACTATTCTATGTCCTTTCCCGGGACTAAAACTATCTGTATACCGAATTTCATCTAAATCGGTTCAGCGGTTTCGACGTGATGAAGTAACAAACAAACAGACTTACAAACTTTCACATTTATAATATTAGTGGGATGTCAACAGGATTAAGAGATCTATCGTTTCATATAATATTTGATGTAATTTAAGTATTATTATGGACTAGTGTACCTACTACCTTTCAGTTCTATTCATAATTACTTCGCGGTTTTACAAAACTACATCGCGACTATTGGACCTTGAAAGTCGCGTTTTCGTACGAGTACGCGAAACAACAAGACAATGTGTAGAACGATATTAACAAAGGATTATGCAGTTTTCGCTGAATTTGCAATTTTCCAAGCTGTTGCTTTTTTGCCTCAAATCAAAGCCTGTAAACCGTGAATCTCCGCATAGTCTCTAC
Organism: Choristoneura fumiferana; assembly: GCF_025370935.1. NCBI lineage: Eukaryota > Metazoa > Arthropoda > Insecta > Lepidoptera > Tortricidae > Choristoneura > Choristoneura fumiferana. The sequence goes on from NC_133488.1 coordinate 18,464,901, forward strand.
ATCCGGAGTAAGTGGAAAGAAGACGAAGCGGGTAGAATCAGTAAGTTTCATGGCTATATGCACCCAGAAAGAATAACACAATTAAGTATAGCATTTGTAAGAAGAAAATTTACGCCATATTAACTCATAAAAAAACATCAATATAGAGAACTACATACTATTCAATTTGAATCGACACTACTGTCTCTAAGCACGGCATAATTCAGAACTCATATATATATAATTCGATAATATTTACACTCATAAATCGATTTTATTGTATTTTTAAACCTACTGATCGCTAACTACATTATACAGCGTGTCAAATGAGTGAGAATAAATTAACTCCCAATGTCCGGATATAATTTTACTCACGTAAACATTCCTAGGACACGCTGTAGGTACGGCTTATATTACACATAGCATTGAATATACGAGGAATGGCCTAATTAACAGTGGGGGATCATTCACTAAAATTATACATATTCCATATCGTCACTACTTAAAAAAACCTAGTACCTCAAAATAGATAATTTTTCCAAGTGAACTTTATGAACATTATGTTGAGGTTTTTTGTTGACATATTGATTTTAGATACGAGGTTTTTTCAAAATAGTGACGATATCTGTATTCACTCCTTGATTTTGAGATATTGTATAATTATAAAATAAAATATAAATAATTAAATAATATACATTAGCAGCTTTTAAAACAAAACATATGATTTGTTTTTTTGAAGGCAAACAGGGCACCAAATATTCTTTTATAGCTTGCAGAAACATTTGAAGATTATAATTTATTTTTATTTGAGATGATCTCGATAAACCGAGTCTATGATTCACAACCTTGTATTGTGATACTTTATTATGATATTTTCACTATTACTGATGTCAAAGTCCAGCTAAAAGATATCTTAATATTTCGTCACTGGAGAAACTCCGAAAAACCAACTGCATTACTTTGACAACCTGTCATTTTGATAATGTAAAAGACCAGCGCCGGTCCTGAGGTAGAGCAAAAGGAGCCGTCTCTCTAGGCGCCAGATGGATAGGGGCGCCATTTTCCAGTATTAAGTGCAAAATAAAATGATGATGGTACCTTTTGAGAGGCGCGAATGCGGTGTAGGCATCTCGCTCTACCTCGATGAAGGGCTAGAACCGGCGCTGTAAAATAACTTCTTGCGATGAGTTGAAGTTGCGACTCCATAGAATTAATTATGACTGCCTGTCACAAATGCTGAGTACACGCGAATTATCACCGCCATATAATACGCATATAGTCAAGATCACGCCGGTGCTGTGTCATTTTTTTTAATCCCATAGAGACATGAACCTGTATGACTTATAGAGTTCACAAACCTTTATCTATAAAGTTACCAGTTAGACACAATAATGTAAAAAAAAACTACAACTGGTAGTCACATTGAAAAAAATACTCTATCCTAATCTATAAAAGGCTGAAAATAGCATTCGAAGCTACGTGAAGGAAGCTTTATGACACAGCTCTACGTCCAACTACATAGAAGAAAACTTTACTAAAAATTACCTTTCGGTAAAAATAATATTTTTATAAATAACACCCCAGACTTAACCAAGACACAATCAGTCCTTTGACTCCCAACTAAATATACTCTGGGACTAAAAATACTGCATTAAATTTCATACTTTGCTGTTAAAAACTTACGCATTCTCTGCCGGTTTGCAGACCAGAGACTTCGTCAAGTGCCACAAACGCACATGTGCGTTCAAACAACTGCTAACGTTTGATTTCTCAACCAAGTATCAGAGCCGTCAGTAACGCTGCGTCTTGACGCCGCGATAGAGATCAAAGTAATATACAAACCCATACCTATTACGCCAGTAATAGTGCTTTTCCGTTTCTATAGTTGACACTTCGTTATTCTTTTCTCTTTGGCAGTTGACACTCAATAATGTACGGTCGGTTCTAACTTACGTATCCACTTGTTCATACTAGTTGCATATAAAAGTGGATACTTATGTTAGGGCACCAACTGTACTGTGACTGCAACTTATACCGTCGGCTGTAGGCTTGCTGGTGGTCAAACCCGGTCAAATTTGTTGCGCAAAAAGTAACCAACTATATAGTCTATGGTAACATTTCGAGCGCAGCGACACTGACGCCGCGTGATGTATGCATTATCCGTCGTCGCAGTCGTGTCGCTTTGCTCTAGTCAAAATATTATGACAAGCATCGATGAGCTTGAACCACGACGCACATATGCGTTTCCGGCAGTGAATGCGTCATGCAGTGTTTTGTCTCCGAGTGTAGCTGCTGCGAGATTTCTCAAAGAAATCCAACCACCGGAACAAGAGATTCACCTATTGTAGTAATTATAATATAAGGCAAATGTCACTACAGTGTAATCCGCTTCCGCTGTCGCTGCCGCTTGCTGTCACGAGCGCGGCGCTAGCCGGAGCACATCTCTGAATGGTCGTCCCAGGCCGCCACCTGATAAATAAACCAATTGTTTTATTAACAGCGTAACAATTCAACTTAAAGAAAGAAAGAATTTACTTTAATAAAAAAAGAACAGTTAAAAGCTTTCACTATACTGATTCATCATAAATAATTTTAAAGGTACCTCTCGCTCGCACTCTCAGGCCTCATGGGACTGCCCTAGTGTCACAATACAAACAACACTAGGGCAATGAGTGTCACCTGTCAAAACGATGGAGTCAAAGACACATAAATTCTTTTTTAATGTTTTCTATTCTGGACTATGGCACAACCCGTAACCGACCGGACTGTCGTAATTTGGGGGTAAAGAAAACTCTTTCTTTTTTTTAAATTAATTGATGCTACTTAAAAATCGGATATTATATAAAGTTTCAAGCGTTTCTAAAATTTTCTTCCATTCCCCATTGGCTTACGTAGCCAATTTTCTTATAGAAGAACTTCTGTATTCCTGGGAGTCCTAAATTCAGAAGTCATTTGCGCATGAACATTTTTAGTGCCATAAGTGGGCGCGCTATCACAGATGCCCTTTGTCGTTCTTACCCCCCGCAGCCCAGTGAAACGATGACCGCTACAACCGACGGATGGTTTGGATTAGGGTTGTAACGGAACTTCGCTTCCGCCTCAGTTACTGCGGAAGTTACGCAAGAAATCTTATCTTCGCCTCCGCCTCCGCATTTTTTTTTGCGGAGTTATAACGGAGGTTTATTTCTCATTTTATTATCTCGGCGCGCAGCGGGATCGCGGTCGGGGTGGGGGCGGGCGTATGTCAGGAATCACAAGACAGGAATCAACCTGTCTTGTTGCTTGGACGTACGAAATTGTAATGTATATGTTTGATTGAACCGCGATTTTTGCAAGTGATTTTGTACAAAGTAATTGTTTATTACACAATAGGTATGTCACATGCACGATGACGCCGAAAACAAGTGAGATTTGGCAGATTTTTTTAGAAATTCTAGAGATTTTTGAGTTGAATAAAGCATAAACTACTATTTTTTCCAAATCCACTTTCACCTACGCATCCGCGAAGGCAAAACTCGTCGCCTCCGCATCCGCCTCCGCTAAGAACGCCTCCGTTACAACCTCAAGTTTTCCTTCTCTGGTATATGGAGAGCTTAGGTGCTTCCTCTCTAATACTTTAGCCGCCTTTTACGACACTCATTAGTAGAAGGGGTTGGTGCTATTCTACTCAGTCGGTCAAACGCTAGTCTGCAACTTCGGTAGAGTATTAAATGTTGTACCTGGCAGTCGCGCGAGCAGTACCACTGGTTGGCGCAGCCGGCGCAGACGAACTGCGCGGCGCGGCGCCGGCAGCCCTGGCAGAGCGGCGCGTCGTCGCCGCCCTCGTCGATCACCAGCCGCCCGGAGCCCGAGTCCGCGGGGGACGCCGCCGCGGAGCCCTCCGACACCGGGGACTCCTCGTCGTCCTGAATAATCGACAAACACGACTTTAAAAAGAGTTTTAGAAAAATAATATATTTCAGCAGGTGCTCGAGTAAGTTTTGACAAAAGTTTGGATAGGTGACAGATACAAACTCTATAATATAATAAAAGTGTCGGGTCAGATACAAGCTCTATAAATACATAAATCTAGACCTTTAAATAAATAATAAAAGTGTCCGGTCAGATACTAGCTCTATACATGTGTCAGGTCAGATACAAGCTATAAAAAAGTGTCGGGTCAAATACAGGCTACACACACGTGTCCAAGTCAGATGTGAGCCTGTACACGTGTCAGGTCAATTACCTGTACAAATAAGTGTCGTCAGGTACAAGCTACACACGACGTGTCAGGTCAGATTTAAGGTCGAAATAAAAGTGTCAGGTCAAATACAAGCTACTAACACGTGTCAGGTCAAATATTACCTGTACAAATAAGTGTCGTCAGGTACAAGCTACATACACATGTCAGGTGAGATACAAGCTCTATAATAACAGTGTCAGGTCAGATAGGAGCTCCATATACGTGTCAGATCAGATACAAGCTCTATGCACGTGTCAGGTCAGATACCAAAGACTATAAACAATGTGTCAGGTCAGATACAAACTCACCAACTGGACCACCTCCTCCGGCTTTTGTTCGGGCGCGGCCTCTGCCGGCGGCGGCGTCGGCTGCACTGGCGTTATCGTGATTTCGCCGCAATTCTGAACACCACACGGCTCAAATTAGTATAACAGAGTTTGGCGAGCTACTTATAATAGGCCCTTCTCCCGCTCTAACGATATAAATTAGAACGAGAGAAATAAAGTATGTATGTATATAGACAACAAATATGTATTAATAGCGTTTCAGCACTTTTAGTAGGTATAAAAATTCAAACATAGCGGTTGAAAACAGGCAGAAGTATTTTCCAACTTAAATTATATCATGATATTATGATCATAAGGGAGTAATTTAAAATTCGTGTTTTGACGAGTTAAATTAATAAAGAAAAGTCTTTATTACGTATTTTCAACACAAAAATTCACATTTAGTTACAGAGTATACAGAGTCCAACGTTACATTGTTTTGCAACTAAAATTGGTGGCAGCAAGAATACAACTGAACAGTCTTGTTCAGTCTGTAGCATATTATTTTAAAATTATAATTTTTATCTGTGAGCTTATGATGTGTCATGAATGGTGGTGCGGTGTAATAAAATGGACAAAAGAAATTAATTAAATTAAATCATGGTTTTTCTTTACATTTCTTTGGAACTAAACTGTGGATTTCTAAATTTTGTAAACAACATTCTTATACGTCAAGGTAAGAAATCATCATTAAGTAGGATTTTTGTATTTTTTAATTTATTTTATCGCTCTTGCGACCTCATAATCTTATTAAACGAACGTCAGATTTAAATTAACAAAACCAAAGCAATGCTAATTAACGGATACGCTAATGAGTTTTAATTAATTTCCCTTTACCACTTAGTGACAATCTCGAGATTTTTCAAATGAGTATTGCCATTTTTCTGTATGCTCGATGGGGCATTATCCAGTATTTTAATTACAAATAACGCTTCTTGGATAGTTGACAGGTTCACAAACTGCTCAACGAAATGTTTGAGCAACTCGCTTTGTAATACATTTTATAAACTAATAAATATGACAGCTTTTCAGTTTACGTAAGTCGTAAGTAAAGTTTGTAGCATATTTTTACTTTTACATAACTTTGACCCTTAATTGGATCCTCCCACAGTCTGTTTTTTTATTTTAATTAAAACCAACTAGCTAGTTTCGCTGCATTATTTACGTACGACCTTCGCTTAACTAACAACATAACACAATCAACTACCCAAACGGTATCTTACATCTAAATTTCGAATTTTGAATGATCAAGGCCAATTTTAGAACACCGATCGGTTCGTGTACACATTGAGGCGGTACCTTGGCCTGACCGAACGCGGGCAGATTTGGCGCACTCTGCTTCCGTTCAGGCGACGTGAGCAGTTTAGCCAACGTCGGCGAGTAACTCTGTGCAGGGAGCGCCTGCTGCAAGGTTGGCAACACCCATTCAAGTACCAGATTTGTAATGCGAATGCGGGTCGGGCCTGCAGCGATCGTGGACAGCCTAATGTTACACTTTTTTGCAAGAAAATCGTTCTGGCAACAAATCATAAATCACTGCCCTACCTGAACACTCTCAGTGATGTCTATGTATCTACAAGATGACCTTTGGACGTCTATGCGTTGTAATTTGTTGCAAGGAAACCTTCTAAGATGGGACACTGATGGTTAAGGTTTTAATGGAAGTGATGAACTGACCAGATGTCCTGCGACAGCGTATATCTGATCTATTAGCTAGATGTGTTGACAGAAACCATTTTTGTCTAAAGCTGTCTTGTCGATGTGGCAAGGCTTTGTGGGAAAATACAGTTTTGCCACTTTAGTAAGGCATGTCGAGTGATTTTAATAGTTATTTAAGTCGCTCCGTTTAGAAAAAGCCAAAAGGGAGAATTGTAATTTTAGTAGACTAGAAACCGCTAATTTCCTTTACTGTTTCACATTGGGCTATTTTATCATGAGCGTATTTTTTAATCTGTATTTAAAATCGTAATATTCCCTACAGTATATAACTAGAATTAAATTTAAACGAAACATGGTTAGAGCAACTGTCTAATTTGTAAGAAAAATTGGCCGCTGCAGACCCGGCTTATCAGAAAACAGAATATCAAATGGAAGTTACGATTTTGCATCGCGCTCTGACAATTTTCTATCAGTGGCTTAAGTTTGTACTTGCAGAGCAAATAAGACTTCTCCAGATCTACGTTCACTCTCAGGTTCAGGATTTTCGCAATGATATTCTGTTGACTAAGATTAATATTTCTTAAACATAGTAGGTAGTAATATAAACCGTTTTTTTAATAATTATATGTCTTCAGCTGTTTGTTTTTTGGTACTTAATTAAATCGCCAGCACAAATAGATGGAACATTTCCTTTAACCTGTTCGCTCATATAAGTAGGTATAGGTATCAAAGGTCACATTAAAGCCAAAAGGAGGTTATTAAAGATAATCGTAGTCTACGTAACAAAGAAAATAGGTCGTCTCTATTGACATCGGGCTAAGTTGCGTAGTGTTAGAGCGAGATAAAGTTGAACTTCTACTTCTACGCTATAGCGGCGTGTACAAAGGTGTGCTCCGTAAGTTTTATATTTCTTAAGCTAATATTTTTTATCGTCGCTCTACGTTAAACACATTAAAAAGGTAAAAAAGAAACTAAAATAACTATTTAAAAAAAAGCAGGAGCGCGAAACAAAATCGTAACACAGTTTAACAATGAATCGCACAGAAGGAACGACATACGGCCACTATTTATCAAAGTACAACACACGTCTCTTTCCTACCACTCTAAATAGACAGAGACGCACTTCCACTTCGAAAAGCAAGCAACAGTATATCGCACCAGGGCGTTGCAAGCTGAAAGTGTATGACTAGAAATGAATTAAAACTCAATGAAATTAAAACTGGAAGCGATCAGTACCTTAGTTAAAATGCCATGTAGGAGTGAGTTTTGCTGCGTCGTCGGCGTTTCCTGGCTTGTGGTAACCGGTAGTAAAGATATTTCTGGGTACGGTGGAGGAGGAGGTAACCTCGGGCTCGGTGAAGCCATCCTTTCAGCTTGCTTCTGGACTTCTTCGTGGGTCCTCTCCGGCCGTCTCCTGCCTTCAGGTCTGACGTGGTGCTCCGGTGGTCGGTTGGTGATTGTCTCTGGGGGCCTGGTCGGCATCATGGGCGGGGCCTGCTGCATGTTAGCAAATTGGACCAGTACGTCTTTGAAAGAGAGACCGTTCGGTAGCGTGCCCGTTTGGATTTGTTGCAGCCGTTCTAGCATAGCCTTTTGGTTCTGTAATTAAATGTATGACGTGTAAACAAATAGTTAGTGAAAAATAAGTATAGTTTGAGAAAGGGGAGCTTACAATATGGATTTCTGTGACAGGGTAGTTGGCGCTAGTCGTGAGAAGGGCGGATCCTGCTCATTGTGTAGGTTTTAATTAAAAAATAAAGAGTTTTGACCCCATATACGGTTCTAAACAGTCCGATTTTTATGTATATTCGATTTACACAAACCTTTGAAAACCTAATACGGCAATCAAATACAAATACAAATACAAATATCTTTATTTTGCGTAAAAATGTGGTACAAAAGCTGGTATTACATTTTATGGTCTCACACATTTCACCAGAAACTGGTATGCAAAATGAGCACAGAAGAGACAGTAACAAAGTTTATCCTTAATATGAAGAAACATGCCTTGACAACAGTTTAGAGTACCTACTTAAGTTTCAAATTACAATGTCAATATGTACGCCTAATAATGTGATAACTAACATGTCAAAATTACAATAAAATAAAATAATATCACCAATATGTCATGATTACAATACAGATCCAATAAAACTAATTACATGATAAAATGTCACGTTCAGTGTATAAAATAATCAAAATATTCTTGAACAGAGTAGAAACATTCTTGTACTAGCCAGTTCCTAAGTTTACGCTTGAATAATTCAATAGGCAAATTTTTGATGTCATCATGCAAACGATTAAAGATGTCAATGGACTTACAGTATGCGTTCTTGCTGTACAATTGTGTCTTACGGAGTGGACCAACGAGACGATTTGGGTACCTTGTATGAAATTGACATGTATCTTTACGGGTCCTAAAGAGTTCCGGGTGAGTCTTGACAAATAGGCAAACTTCATATATATAGATACATGGTACAGTCAATAGATTCAGGTGTCTAAATAGCGGCCTACAGGATGTCAAGACGTCCACGTTACAGATCGCCCTGATACACTGTTTTTGTGCTATAAGTGCGCGTTTTGCATGGCTTGAATTTCCCCAGAGTAGAACGCCATATCTGAGCAATGAACAAACGTAACCATGGTAAGCCTGTATTGCGGTCTGCTTAGTGCTAATCTTAGTTAGCTTCCATAGGGCATAAGCAAACGAGTTTATTTTATTGCATAATTTATTAATATGCTCACCCCAAGCGCACTTGTCATCTAAGCAAATACCCAAAAATGTCGTATGACTTGATTCTGTTATCACCTGGTCTGCGAAATTTACCGCCAGTTGTTGCTTTTTGCCATTTCTATTCACAAACTGGATAAATGTGGTTTTATCTATATTTACTTTTAAATTATTCCTACGCAACCAGTTTATTACATCAGCGATTGTCTTATTTATGTCACTATTTACGTTTTGCATCAGTACATGGTATAACAACCGATAGGTCATCCGCAAAGAGTATTACAATCGAAAACTTATAGCATTGGGTAGATCGTTAACGTACAGTAAAAAAAGCAGAGGTCCCAGGATACTCCCCTGCGGTACGCCAACACTATTTACTCTCGTGGAAGACCTAGAAACCTCAATGCTGTTGGTCGAGTCAATTTGAGATATTTCCACAAATTGAGTTCTAGAGTGCAAATAATCTCGGAGCCAGTCTCTAACTACACCTCTGATACCGTAGAGCTCACACTTAGCCAGAAGTGTCTTGTGGCACACAAAATCGAAAGCTCGAGTCATGTCAAAGAAAATGATGTCACCGGCAAACTCCTGTTCAAGTGAACCAGAATTTTATTTGTCAACGAGAAGGCAGCTAGTGACGTTGACTTGCCTTTCTGAAACCCGAACTGTTCAGGTCTCAGAATATTAAACTTATTTTGAAATGACAATAGACGTTGATGGAACGCCTAATGGAATCGGCCTAAGCTACTACGGAACACTGTTATACATTGACAGCTATGTACCTTCCGGCACTAGACTGGCCGTTTGGATCAAAACGCGCTGCACGTCTATCATCAATACTACTTTGACACAACCCCTGACACGGACGTCAACAAACTATAGTAAAGGTTCACAAATCCGCGCTATGAACAAATTTTATGCGCCGTTTTGATGTAAGAAACATGCAGTCTATACATAGATATGTCAATGCTGTTATATCAACAAAGCAAATTTTACCCTATGATGTTTGTAAATGTAAACGATTGTGTCGCTACGACAAGATTCTATACACGCTCAACTGTTAAAGCTCGCAATAGGCCAACTTATTCGCAAAATAATAATTCCATGCACTGCGCATGCGCCACTCCGGTCGGGAAGCGTTGTCATTTCATTATTCAAATCGCAAGGTCGAAATGCTTGAGAAACAATGACACAGTATAAAAACCGTAACAAGATCCAAATGATTAGTGAATCATTTAACAATCATCATTCTTTTGAATTCAACACCTTGTAACACGGTTTCTGGAAACTTTTATATTGTAAATTTGAGGATAATTAGCCCTAATAAAACTTGAGATTGGGTGAGATGAAAATTCGGCTTAATCCCCCTCAAACGCCTCCCTAATTAATGATGCCACCAAACATGTCCTTTTAGAAAACGGGCATCACTTATTGGGGTCAACGGCCAATTATAAAGCTGTAAATTTTCCAGCTTATGTAATAAATATCATGAGGCACTTGACACCAATTGATCTAGTCTCAAAGTAAGGTCCTAAAGCTTGTGTTATGATATGAGTACTAGACAGCAGATAAACATACTTATATGTATATAAAGATACATACTTAAATAAATATCTTACATCTTTAATATTACTATTATATATTTGTTATACCATTAAAAGAGCAATTCTTGCATATTTATTTATTACAGGGATGTAGGAATGGCTCCAAATTTTGATGAAACTTGGTATGTAGGGGTTTTTGGGGATGAGCAATCGATCAGCCTTGGTCTTATCTGTGGGAAAACGCGTCTTTTCCAGTTTCAGTCGGTCGCCAAGAACAACATTAAACACTCAAGACTCGTGAGACAAGCCCTTGTTAGTAATTTCTATTTTTCATACCGTAAACCGGTACTTTAGGAAATTTTGAGGCTACATTCATAGATTTAAAATGGTTATAAAAACGCAAATATTCATAACTCGATTGAGCAAATGAAGTAAAAAGTTAGGTAATTTATGAAGGCCGGTATTTCACTGCCACAGATGGTCTAAAAAAAATTCAAAAGTAGCTCCTGCATTTTCAAGTAGGTACGGCAAGTTTTGTGTACCCCGTTTTACGGTACACTATATCTGTCCCGAACGGGGATCGAACCCGGAACCTGAAGCTTCGTAATCAGTTTCACTAAACATTCGACTATCCAACTGCCAATGTTTAATGAAAGTAGGTAAAGAAACAAGCGTGTTCTGCTTCATCGCTAGTTATCGAGTGCATTCTCAAGGACATTCTCAAGTCTGAGCTCGTGACAATCCCAACGCAAAGTAAACGGCCATGATTCGATTAATAGCACTGCAATCGTGTCAATACCAGTAGTGGTAAATACAAAGCTAATTTTTTCAAAACTGAGCAAGGGCGTGTCGGGCCACGCATTGTAGGCCCCGTACTAGCATGCGGCAAATATTCAATACTGGCTGTTGCCCCCGATTCCGTCCGCGTAGAATTAGTTTATCGCTATCCCGCGGGAACTGCAATTATCCGGGATAAAAACTATCCTATATCCTTCTTCAGGGCTCTAAACTAGTTAGATGAAATTCGGTATACAGATATGTATACCGAATTTCATCTAACTCGGTTCAGCGATTCGGTGAAAAGGTAACAAACAAACAGACTTACAAACTTGCGCATTTATAATATTAGTGGGATCAAGTTTTGATCGACTATTACCTACCTGTAAATTGTAGAGCTTAATTACTTTTGACAATTTTCCTTTTAAATTAATTAGCTGCACTACAATCATGATTTTTTTACAATTTTTTCATGCTAACTATTTAGCTTGTAGAGCTAGCTTGAAGTGCTAGGCAGCACTTGGTCCAACTCCCATATTCGAGGGTCAAATGCCAGATCTGATGGTTAACGTGAGTGAAGCTACGGTTAAACAAGGGTGGATTCGGATTTATAGCGAGGGGGGGAATCCTATGGTCAAAAACTATAGCCAGGGGGAGGGGGGAAGGTCGCATAGCAAATTCTATATTTTCCAGGGGGGGAGGTAGTATGGCAAATTCTATAGTCAGGGAGGGGGGGGAGGTCGCATTGCAACATTTATATAGCTAGGGGGGATCATATGGTCAAATTCTAGTTATTACAAAGTCAATTCACCTCTTTAGAAAAAAAACTACTTTCTTTTTTCCTAGACCAAGCCCACGGCCCAGGGAGCAAGGTTATAAACCCCATGCTCCCCCCCCCCCAGACCCGTCCTTGCGGGTAAAGTCGATTTTCTATAACAAGACGTAAGTAAATGCTATGGGCGCACAGCAAGCGCACTGGGAATCGGGGCCAAGGATCTCAAATTAGGAGCGACGAACGCGACCGAGGCCCGGGTTCAAACGATGAATGTCACGTGGCATTGGGATGGCCAGTTGTTAAAAAATATTTTTTTCACTTTTCATGCTCGTAAAGTTCGTGTTTATGCTCGATCTAGGCGACATAAAATGACTTTTTATGCTCTAGTGCATAAAATACAATCTTTGTCTAAGGCAATTACCTAATTGCCTTGAACAAAGAAGTTTCTACATATTTTTGTAATAATTTTTAATTTGTATAAAACTAAAAATCAATCAAAATAGACCAATAAAACTAAAAATTTATAATTATAATCGTAATGCATGAACAATAGAAGGTACCTAGTAAGTGAAGAATTGTTTTCACTGTTGCTATTTCATTTCCTCGCCATCGAAGTGAAAAGCAGAATGTTAAACTCGAGCATTAAACTCATTTTCCCCTCGACGTGTCTATCCACCCTCGCCGTACCGGCTTGGGTGGCTATATGAACGTCTCAGGTAAAATAGCTCGTTTTATGCTCTTGTTGTACAATCTACTATTTAATACGAGCTTTTTATGTTCCTAAATAAATATTCGCATTTCTAAAGCAACAATGACATAGTTGCATTTTTTTCCAAAAAATCCTGAATAGAGAAAAAAAGAAAATGTTCGCGTGTATCGAAATAAACGCGAAAAGGAGAAAATTTCATTTACGTCAGTACGACAGTACAGTCACCAGCACAAATTTCTGACACAACAAAGCGTGCAATAATATCTGAAAGGATTATTTCTAGGTCTGGTAGGATGTGTCACATATTTTTGCACGCTCCGCTGTGGCAGCTACATGTAGAAAGAAGACTTCATTTCAAATTTTAAAAACAATTTTATACCAGAATTTCCCAAATTGTGCGTAAGACGGCAGGTATGCATAGACACCGGAACTCGTATCTAGAGCTACATAAGTCTATTTTTTTTACTAAGATGGCGTAAATAATTACAACATGTAAAAGTAGTCACACACAGTAAAGATTGGGATCCACTGACCTATACTGTAAACTAAGTGATGGCATTTCTACTTGCATTCCAAAATAAACCCAGAATAAATTCTGTTGGTGTTTTTAAAAAGTGAAATTTCGGGATAATTCAAACAATATGCCATCACAGTTTACGCAAACCAAATCATCAGGCAAGATTCGAAATCGCATCTTTTAATATTATCAATGCCTTAATAATATTGGCTCTTCCCATATGAGTAAAATGAATTTTTGAGCTATAAATAATAAAACCGGCCAAGAGCGTGTCGGACACGCCCGAAATAGGGTTCCATAACCATTATGAAAAAATTAAGTAATATTTTTCTAGGGATTTCGTATTTTGTACGGAATATTCCAAGTTTAGGTATATTTTATACCTTAGGCTGCTATTTACTCTTAAACTACTAATAACTCTCAAGAAACATAACCGTTATAGTTTTCCTTGTAAGTTTGATATACATACTACCATCCCAAATGTTTTAAAAGACCTATCCAACGATACCCCACACTAGGTTGGATGAGAAAAAAAAATCACCCCCACTTTACTTCTATGGGAGGTACTCTAAAAAGATTTTTTTTTTTAATTTTTTAATGTACAATTTTGTCGGCATAGTTTACATATACATTCGTGCAAAATTACAGCTTCCTAGCATTGATAGTTCCTGAGCAAAGTCGCGGACGGCCAGACAGACAGACAGATGTGGTGAAACTTCTTTTTTGCCATTTTGGCTACGGAACCCTAAAAAGTCAAAGTTTTACTTACCATATCCAAATTGTTAAAAAGCATGTTCAAATTGTTGAGATTATTAAAGCTGTTCATGCCATCCATGATCTTCGGTGCTATCGCTCTGGGATTATTCATCATGTTGGGGTTCAAAATGGATTTCATCCGTCTCCCTCTTCTTGGTGTTATATCAGGGTTTCTCTGTCTATAGTCAGCTATGATTGACTTGACATCTTTGGTAGGGCCTTGGCGGCCCATTGGCATACCAAAAGCTGGTAACTGGCCATTCATGTCTCTAGGGAATCCTGTCATTTGCGGACCAGGTAACATTAGAGGCTGAGGGAATACTGGCTTTGGCATTGACTGCATGTGGGCTGCTTTATCATATGGAGGGGGCAACCCAACCATTGGATTAAAATGTGATGTGACTGGCATTACTGGAGACTGCATCATAGGATTCATGGTAGACACTGGTGGTTTGAGCGATAAGCCTGAAATTTCATCACTTTTATCTATTGCCAGATTCTTCCCTTGATTTAAATAGTCAAATGGATCTGTCCGATCTGAACCATTAACATCAGCTGCCTTTTCAAAGGATATCACTTGTTTCCGGCGCAAAAGCCTCAGTAAAATCTCTTCCTTGACTTTTTTAAGATGTAAAATATTATTCCATTCATGTTCTTTCTTCTGTGCCAGTTCTCGGAGGGTCTGGATTTCAGAAAGCAGTTGTTCTGTATGCCTTTGGATTTCGTCGATGTTGTTCTTGGTAGCTGTTTGTATATAATCATTGATCATGGTGTCATGTTGGGGGAATGTCTTTTCTACTTCCTGACATAGCTTCTTGAGTGGTGATTCGGTTTCTGTTTCTTCGCTTGCTCGCCTTTTTGTTGCTTGCTCCTCCTAAAAGTATAATTTTTTTATGTACAAAGACTCCAAATTTTATAATACATACTTTTAGTGTCAAGTGTAAGATTTACAATTAGTCAAAATCGTTTCCAACACCATCAAAGGGACATTTGGTTTTTAAACATGATTGGTCAGTGGCGGATTCACAGTGTTGGCTGCCCTAGGCCCCAGGCCATTTATTATCAGCCGCCCCTTTGTCAGCATTGTCATCATCATAGTGAATTTTTATGTCACAATTGGCCGCCCTAGGCCCCCGCCTATTGGGCCTTAGGGCAAATCTGCCACAGTGTTTGGTTCTTATAACCAGTGTTATTTTAGTTCATAAGTGTGTTGAGAATTTTTCTTGGTTGTTACATGTGATATGTCATTATAACTGGTGTCACTATAAATGGTTTTGACTGTAGCTGCAAAGAAAAGTCCTACTGTGGGGTTGAGATCATAACAGATAGATCATTCACTGGTCTCTGTAGCAAAATGAAAGTACAGTTAATAATCTTGCATAAACTTAACTACCATAAGGTTGCAGGTGAGAAAAGAAATTCTTTTAGTTCATTGAAAGTACAGATAATAAGACTAATATATCATCATCATCATATCAGCCACAGGCCATCCAGTTGGACATAGATCTCTCCCATATAGGAGTAATAAATATTCCAATACTTATTTAAATTCACAGTATAAGTAGTGCCACAAGAGTTGAAGTGAATGATTACACACACAGTTATAACATGTCATGTAATGACAGCAAGATTCTCCTTTTGAGCAATCAGTTCTTTTTGTAGCTGTGTGTGTAATCATTCACTTACAACTCTTGTGGCACTATCTATAACTGGACTAGTAACAGAACTACCTTTCCAACATCTCCATTCACTGCTTGTACAGAAGGTTTTGGTACTGCTTTCTCTTCATCTTTAACTTTAACAGGTGCTGCAATCATCTCTACATCAGGGTTCACCTTTTCCTCCAACTTAACTTCTTCCTCCTCTTTTTTCGGTACAAGATTTACAGGAACCTCTTTAACGGGACTTGGTTCCCTCAGTTCTGGATCCGCTGAATCCTGTGGGGTCTCTTTGACCTCTTTAGCTTCTACAACAGGGGTGGGATCGAGTTTTTCCGTGGGAGCAAGTTCAGGGGTTGTTTCAGCGTTCTGGTGGAGTGTATGCTCTGTTTCCGATCCATTTTCAAGAGTCTCTGTTGGTTCTGTAACTTCTTCTGTTGTACTTGCTAATGATTTAGTATATTCTTTAAGGTGATCCTCTGGAATGTAAGAAATATATTTGACTTTCATTTTTAATTAAAAAAATACTTAAAATGTATCCTGTATTCATTTAGAAAAATTAAATGGAATTTTATAGCTACCAGAACGGTGTGAAGTGCCAGTTGGGTACAATGGGTTGACTGGTAAAATCATAGAACAAAATGCTACATAGCCTGTTAATTCTACAAAAATTACTATACTGAATTAATTTATTGAATCAAGTGTTACTTAGCAGGGGTCCATATCAATGAACAATAACTACTATGGGGTCTATTATTAATGAGCATGTAAAAGTTTCTTCTTCCTTACTACAGCTTGGGTCTAATTTGAACAATAATTGTTACGATTTATAAAACAAGCAATGGTAAATAAATAGTACTTTTGTGACAATTAGTTATAAAAAAAATTGTGGGTTGTTTGTTTGAGAAAAATAAAGTGGGTACTTGGGATTAATAATGACACTTGTTTGTTTTGGTTTGTTAGTCTAACATCTAGTAGCATGGTGAATGGTTGTGTTGCTCTGAAGATGAACTCTGGATGAGTTCAAAACTCGTCCATCAGTGTTGTGTGGTGGTGGTGATAGTCGGGTTTGTGTGATTTGTGTGTTCTTACAGTGTGGAGATGACATATCTATTGTAAGGTTGCAGGTAACCAAAGTAATACTTTATAATAGTTAATTAACCATTGAGTAACACAGATTAACACAGAGTAACATCAGATCTAATTGAACCTTATAATTTCATTATTTCTAATTACTACAAATTACAAAATGTATGTATTGTTTTTTATTTTTTTGTACTGTTTTCAATTTTAATTCTTAATTTTTGTGTTAGCATCAAAAAGGACCATATACATACTACACACTGGGATCAAAAATCAATATTGAACCTTGTCTTATAGCTAAATCGCTCAATTGTTTTTCAACAAAATAAAATAAAGCAAAACTTTATGTACTGCGCGTAAAAATAGAGGTACCTTTGAGCTGCTCTGTCTGCACTTTCAAATCATCAGCACACTTGTCCTGCTTCCCACTTAAATTCTCATCTTTGGCATTCTGATCACAGCTTCCCGCCTTTTCCTCAACTTCTTGCTTTTCATCAGGCACTTTTTCTCTTTCTGTCGCCACCACCGTTTCCTTGACCTTTACGTCGTCTATCGCCAGCGGATCGACTTCATTGTTGGGCACAGTGTCCCCTGAAGGCAGAATATCAACCCCCGTCTGTTCCTTTGCAAAGTCTACTATTTTCACGCTTATATCGTTCATGTTTATTTACATATTTCCGATTCACAATATCACTGTATCACCATGCCGTCTGGACGTACGACGTCTTCGTAATTTTATTGATCATATCAAGGAAAACTGATTATAGTCGAAGTACGATAATACATTGAGTAAAACGCTGTAAAGAACAACTCTATAACACTTGTCTAGAATGTTTGTAGTATTTTTCTCATGGTGGTTGGTTAAATATCACGATGCGCTAGCAACTGCAGCCGTGAACTCGGGGTCATTGTAACAAATTTAATAACTAAATTAAGTACTTGTTAAAATGTAGAATCTGCACTTCTTATTTGAAATTATGATAGCGCACGTTTTACTTTAAATGTCTGGTAAAATATTAATTAATATTTAGAAAAATGCCACTATACTGCACAAGGACGCAAATCAAATCGCATCGCAACCGCAACTAGCATTTATTGCCACAGTAATAAACACATACTCCCCAAATAGACTCATTGGGGCTAAAGGCAATCTTCTCTGTGAATTTAGAATGGTAATTGTTTAAGAATTGAGAACATGAGTTTTATTTTAGACTACCCAATAACTATGTGAAAATATTTGAGCTGAACAATTATGAAAAAAGCGTTTTGAAATCAACCTAAAATCATTTATTTATTTACAATAGCAAACCAATAGTCACAACAGCAAGTGTGTAGTCCGTTACACGCATACCCCATTCGATAAACAAATAAAATGTTACAAATCTCAATACATTAATAGTTGCGGATATTTCATGAAATAATTATAAGTACATTAGAAATCAACAGTCATTCATTAGTTAAAGTATTCTGTATCAATAAGAATTATTGAGGGTTTGCATTTTTTGTTTTGCATCAATTACGTGTAACGCAACCATACGTGGAATTTTGTATCCGGCGGAAAGTAGCATTGTCTTCATTGTTGCATATGAATAAAATCTGTTCAGATTTTTTTCCTATTGGAAATACGGTGATTTTTATCGATCAATATAATTCACTATTTCATTAACGTGAATTACAGTTATTTTTAGCTTCAAAACATTAAAAATATGATTGTTTAAAAATAAAACTAAATCTTCATTCGAAGTTCGCGGCTTTTCATTTACCATAGAGAACAAACAATAGTAGAATAGATTCGGTTCACGTTTACCATTGATGATGAAATGAAAAAGCAAATGGCTACTGCAAATCAACGTACTAAAAATCTTAATAAAAAGAATCCGATGTAATTCTATGAATAATGCGCTCTTTATGATCATGATTAGCAAAATAAGACTTCAAAGCATATAAAGAATTGAGATAAACTTATATTCTCGGCAATAAACCTGCCAAAACTAGTAAAAAATACAAATATTATAATTCCTACCAAACACAATTTAGTAATTTCGCTAATATAATTTCATAGTGTGTGAAGCTGGCTCACGTCCGTTTAATGTTTAGGTAAGTTCTATTGTTTATTGTTGTATTTTTCTTTGCGTATCGTGGCTTGATTTCTTAATGTGTCTCCATTACGGAAATTGCAAGTGCTTAGTGATTTATTTTTAGCAAAATACAGTAACTTTTAAAGTTCCAAGTGAATTCGGTAAAGTAAAAATTTGTCCATAATAAAATTATAACTACCATTGAAAACTTGACTTAATTGTTTAATTTCCGAAGTTTTCTTTATCGTTTGTTAGTGGTTATCTCTTATCAGTGTGGTGTTGACAAATCCTGGACTCAGCAGGCTGATTGTTTCAGTTGATGTAATGTGAAGTGTTCGCGCGGGCTGGAGCGCCGCTCCGACGGCCATGGAGCGGTACGAGAAGAGATACAGCAAACACCACAAGGAGAAGCATAAAAAGCGAATGCACAAAAAGCATAGGAGCCACTCAAGCGGTACCCATGATCAATCTTATGCTACAGCTAATTCTCACAAGCCGCTGGTGGAGTACTCCGACGTCAGCTCGGAGGCTCTGTCGGCCCCGGAGGCCGGCGAGATCGAGAGCGAAGCGAGCTCCATCAGCCGGCACATCGCCGACGACCTCGACCGCACGCGCAAGTCGCATCCCATCCGCACCTTCCACGATACGACCATCTCGGTCACAACCAAGAGCCGTCGTGGTGATGACTACGCACTCACACGTGATTCTTCTTCGGCAGCATCTAAGAAGAGGCGCGGCTTAGAGTATGTGGAAGCTGACCTGGAGCTAGACGATCACCGCTACAAAAAGAAGAAAGAGAAGCGAAAGAAGGAGAAACGAAAGAAGAAGAAGAAGTCCAAACACCCGTCTAGATCAGCTAGCTTGGAGAGTGTGTCTCCTGATGATAATTTGCCAACAGCCACTCCTGGCAGGCCACCCAGTCCTCAGCGCTATGCTCAAGTGCCTGTGAGTGAGTGGGAAAAGGCCTCATCTCCTTTGCAAAATGGGTCTTGTTCTCCGGTATCACCAACTACGCCTCCCCTTCTACGAGAGGGACGTCATGTGGCATCACCGAGGCACAGAGCACCTATTATTGCTGAGCCGTTGCACCCAATGCCTTACTCACCACATAGGGAAAGATCTCCAGGAATCAGGTGAGAATATCTCTATATCTGTACTTTTCTGAAAGCTTATCTAACTCTTACTGTTCTTTCATCTAAATTTCGTTGGGTGACAAGCAAGTCACTAATTACCACCTAAAGTCAAGAGGAATAATCAAACTAAATGCATAGCATTGTAAGGTTAATATACCATTTTTTTTGCAGTTTGTGACTTGCTTGTCACCCGACAATTTGATGTACAAGTTTAAAACTGCATTGTTTCCTTGTCTGCAGATTTGCTTTATTCATACTATGTTAAAAGTAATCAGTGCACTTTATCTTCAGGTTTGCATAAAAGTAATGTCCCAATAATTTACATACCTACCTATTTAGATCTCTTTCTTTTGATGTTGAACGCAGATAATTTCCTGGTGCTAGAATTGCATCATTTCAATATAATAATATTTTTTTATGAAAAAGAATTTTGAGTTATGGTGATATGATAAATGACACATTTAATCTTAACTAATTTGATCAAAGTAAACTTTTTGAGTTTGTTATTAACTTTATGTTATTCCTATTGAATATTGACAGAGAAACTTTAAATAACACAATATTCTTATAGGTACACTTTTATCTTAAATTATTTCTTGACAAAAACTGGTTTAGCACAGTATGTATTGTTACATGTGAAAGAAGTTTCTAAAATAACTGCAAAAGAAAATAATTAAATCGGTACACAGGTGCTCCCAATCCATTCAAACCGAAATTCAGAAGATCTTCAATATTAGGAAAAACATGGCCCATAATAGCCACTGATCAACTATGATTAAAAAATTGTGTTTTTTCTAAACCTGGAACCTCAATACATATCCATACTAGCATAATAATTGAGGTCATTCACAAATAACCGATCACTGATCACCAATGAATGACACATTTTACAATTATGTCACTTGTTTTGGTCCTATGACTTACTAATGAAATATCTGACTGACATATGAGTACATAAATTGAAAATAATAATGTATGGAATAGTTCGATTTTTACACATTTTTGAATAGTGTATGAAATTGAATCTATGATTATTTACTCTGCACAAACTTTCTGTTAGGTATAATATTAGTAGGCAGTTTGTAATTTAAATCATTAAGTAGGTAAGTTTTTTTATCCACTTGTGCCTAAATAAAGTCATCTATAGTGACTATGACAATTATCATAGGAAATCTAGGTTTAGGTGTAGAGAGATGCTTTATTTACTCATAAGAACAATACAGATAATATCTGAGTATGTTTTAGGTTTTATAACAGTTTATTTTGACAATTTTATTTTGAGGTTAATGAAGGAAGGTTTTTAAATGTCAAAACCTCTGATTAACCTTTCCATATGCTTTGACACAGATCAGTCCAAAATTTAAAGATACCTTTTTGTATTTTTATCATAATCCACATTATTGATATTATTTGAAACAAGGAGGCTAGAATGCATTTTTTTTAAACATGTTAAGTCATGTTATATATGTCTAAATTATTGGGACTATCTAGTTATGCATGCTCATGAACATTATCATGCTACTAATGTTATTAATTAATTCAACATTAATTACCTTACTAGTTACTATACGTCATTTAATACCAAAATTAACTGTGTCAATGTTAAATTATCCTAATGTGTTTGTTCTGTTTTTCCATGGCTGCTTTAGTGATCCCAGGTAATTGTTAATATGTTATTTTCAAGTTTTTTAAACAGTTACAAAAAAAAATCTATATCAGTATACATTTTTAATACACAATGCTATCAATAGGGAATATGCAGGCATTTTTTAAATAATAAACTGTATTGTTCGACTAATGGAATTACTTACAGATTTCATTCATTAATAATTTCATTTGATAAATTGGTGTTCCATGCA
Source organism: Choristoneura fumiferana (assembly GCF_025370935.1). NCBI lineage: Eukaryota > Metazoa > Arthropoda > Insecta > Lepidoptera > Tortricidae > Choristoneura > Choristoneura fumiferana. Next base: position 18,486,707 of record NC_133488.1, read on the forward strand.
AATTCCCTACCTATTGGTTTTGAACATTAACTGGAAACTTATGCATCTCATCAATTTTGCTATCAAGTTTGCATTACTGATTTCGTTGGCATGTTTGTATTGTTGTCCTTAGTTACGAAATTTTGTTCAAAAGCACATCTCCACAACATCTATTAGTTATTTTGGTATATATAAACAGATGAAAAGGTTTGCATTGTTTGTATTTTGCACAGAATTATAAAAGTTCTACATGTAAATTTGAGCCATATAATTTGAAATACTTATGACATGGATTAAAGTTTATTTTGAACTAAATCAACTGTAAGATTAAGAGGCATCTTGTTAATGGTAAATGTTTAAAGGGCATGTTTCACATCAATCTTTTCTTTCTTTCTTTCTTTGTTTCTTTTGGTGAAACAGGCTCTAAGTCTAATACAACAAAATACGGCTTATCTTAGAATGTAACATCAGAAACAATCTCTAATGTCAAAGATATTCATTCTCTTTTTTTTTTTTAGGTCTTCCTTATAAACTCAGTGATAAATTTGGGGACGTATCTGAATATGGAAAATTAATAATAATCTGACATTAAAAACTGGATGGTCAAAATATTAAAAGTAGGTTAGGTTAGGTTCGATATTTTGACCATCAATATTTTAACTATTAAGAAAGAAAGAAAGAAAGAAAATAATTTATTTATAACAGCAATGAAACATAAATTAGTAAATATAACAAAAAGAAGTGTTGCCGCTATAAAAAGGTCCCGGCTCAGCATATCGCTGGTTGAAAACCAGCACTGGTCTATTGATATTTCAATTATCGATATTCAGATACATGCCCATAAATTTACTTAATATTATAGCAAATTTTATTTTCTGTATTCCCAGGAGAAGACAAAAGTCTACCACGCCACATACACCGATCGCGCCCCCGTACCACGAGACGGTGACAATAGACTCTGGTGATGAGCCGGAGTACGAGCGTGGTAGGAGGGACTACTGGCCTGAACAGCATCGGCCACAATCACCCATTATGATCATATCAGGTAAGTTTCGGTTTTGTATTCAGAGAACTTTGGGATCGTGAAGATTCATCAAGTTTACTCTCAAATCAAGTCTCCAGTGATTTAAAATCTTAATACATAATAAATGGTGACGATGAAATGAGCAAAGTAATTTTTTCAGTTTTTAATATTGCTTTAGCTTTACAGTGAAGGAAACATCGTGAGGAAACCTGCACAACCTGCCAAGCAATTCAATGGTTTGTGTGAAGTTCCCAATCCACACTGGGCCCGCGTGGGAACTACAGAGACAACTCATTCTAAGAGGAGGCCTGTGGAGTGGGACTATACTGTATAGGCTGGAGATGATGATGAGCCAATATTGAAGCTAATAATCTCAAATTTCGGCAGTATGTTTAGTTTTATAAAGGTACATAAATGTTGATGTGATAGTGAGTGTATTGTGTGTCAGACTCCCCGGTGCGGTCGTCGTCCCGCGGGCGCGAGTATAGCCCGCGGCGCTCGCACCGGCGGCGCGAGCGCTCCCCGCGTCGCCGCCACCGCAGCCGCGAGCGCGACCGCCACCGCGAACTGCGCCCGACCAGCCGGTGAGTGCCGACTACAACCCTGGCCAGTGGCGGACTAAGGTTCGGGGCCCGGAGCGGAGCGGCAGAGTTGAATGAGGCCCCCTCCAGTCGATGTTGATATACTTAAGTAGAGCTTTTCTAAGCTGAAATGACGCGTCCCTCAATTAAATCAGTTGATTATGACTAAGCACTTACAGCCTTATTCATAAAAAGTTAGAGCCTCCTTGAAGGCTCCTTGAAGGCCCGATGCTAAAAAACATGATTCATAAACGTCTGTTAGCGCTAATCAGTCGATCAAGGCTCTGCTAAAGTTAGAGGACCGTAGACCCTCCTTTATCTCCCTGCTAAGTCACAAAATGGCCGCCACAACTTTGAACAGCTGACTTTGACAAGAGCAAAAAACCATACCGAAGATATTTATAGTGAAGGCAGGGCCACGCAAAATTTTAAAAAAAAACAGGAAAATTTATTTTCAGGAATTTGTATTTAAAAGTCCTCTAAATTAGCAACAATAAATTAACAATAAATATGAAAAAAAAAATTAGGATGATTAACATAATTATGGGTTTTTGCACAACATAAACATGCGGATCGGAAATGGCGGGAAAACAAACATCTCGCTTTTTATTTTTTTTTCCTGCTAATTTGCTGTCAATTTTTTTTTAATTATCGATTAGGCCATTTTTTGTCTTTGATTTGTCAAGGTGGCCAACATGACGCGTCTAATCCGTCTATCAGCAGCTCAACAACTAGCAGACTGCTAGCAAGCGTTTATGAATCATACTTCTTGACAACTATCTAACAAGCTTAATCAGTCTGCTAAGTAACAGACCGATCAAACCTCAATTAAGGATTTTTTATGAATAAGGCTGTTAGACAGCAAATCTTACAATAACTGCCCGAGTCTAATGGGGATCTAAATAATAATAATAATAAATGTTTATTTCAGACAGAAGTAGTCCATATACATGTGTTAGAGTAGGCATACAATAAGAATTGAAGAGTTAGTAAAAACAAAAAAAATAACAAACTAATACTTGAGCAATAACAATTACGGTATGGGCAGCCCTTTTCGCCAGCTTCCGTCCATCACCAGTGCCCTCGGCTCCCCGTAAGGCGCGGATCTAGCCCTCAAAAAAAAAAGGTTGTGGTCACAGCCAAGTCATATCCACCCAAAAATCATCCAAGTGCGAGTTGGAGTACAAACTCGCTCATGAACAATCAATACTCATAAACGACTTGAAAATGTGTCGTTACTAGTCTTATTAGGGTTGTGGGCATGCCCATCGTACCCACAACGGTGGATCCGCCTTTGTTTGGAGTGTGAGTGGACCTATAGTCTTCTATAATATCGAAACGTGAGTGCCTCAAGGATCCATTATTGTATCTTGTTTATGTAAATGTTGTTCACGGTTAACAGGAAAGACACCAATTTCATTGAACCCGATGCATCCTCCATCCATGATACTGGCATGGTAGGCTACTAGTAATTTGTTACTAAATCATAAGAAAACCAACTATATTAAATTATTTAAAAATCATCTTTGAAAACCTTCTTTTTTTAAGTTAGTTGAACTATATAATAAAGTAATTCGTCTCTATTGTTTAGAATGTAGGTGTGGTCTTATTCATTTGAGCACCTTAATCACTCCTTTATACATTTTTGACATATATATCTTACAGACATTAAAAAGACATTTGCTTTAATTTATTATTGCCTACATGGAAATAATTAACTTTAATACTTTAATCTAAAGAAACCCAAATCATTTTAAAATAAGAAACTGAAAAAGCCAGATTAAACGTTGTCTGACTTTTTCGGCTTATTGATAACGAAAGTGGTCATCGAAGTTGAAAGTTCTCATTTTCCTACCTTATTATTATTATTATTATTTTCGAAGGATTGGTTTTTCTCAGCTCTAGGCTGGTATTAACTACATTTACGGGTTATCCACCAAGTAAATATAGCAAGAGTTGTAGAATAAATATTTTTTAAGAAGATTGCTGAGGGCTATTTTCAGGGTCTAGTTGCATGAACTTTCTCACTATTCTATTATTAAAATGTTTTAAAAAAAGTAAAAATATTGTAACTATTACTTATACCAAAAGAATATAAATGATTATATTGATCATATTACGTCTTTGCTAATTGTTATATATTAGCTGTGACTTTTTTTTTCAAGTTTTTTTTTCAATGAAAAGACACGTCAAGATCGCTTGCCTTCTTTCTAATACAAAAAAAATGAAGTATAGTTACTGGCTAGAACAATCACTTCCAGAAGATGTCACTGTCATTCAATTATTAGCAAGTGTTTCGCTTTCATCCTTAGCTAGCAGGAGCTTATTTTGCGGTAGTTAAAATTTTAAGTATAGCCAAAAAAAAAAAAATGAAACCGACTACTTGACACGTTTTTTACTGCCGAATCCTGAACAGTTTTAAAACTTTCGAGCCTGTTAATGAATGATACGATGTATTCCAGGAGATCTCCTTCGCGCAACTCGCTGAAGCGGCGGCGTTCGATGTCGCGCGGGCGCCGGCGCGGGTCGTCGCCGTCGCCGCCGCGGCACCGCCCGCGGCATCGGGACCCCAGCCGGGAACGGCACAGGTATTATACAACCGAAGTGTTCATTAATGTCACTCGGAAATAGATAGAAAACCGATCTTTTGTTTCGAGTTCCGAACGATATTAGCAAGCTAGTTTCTCTAGCTTCTGACCGTGTACGTTTTGCTGGAATAAAATTCGCATGTCGCACGGGCGGTACTAGAATTACGAACATGGACTCAGTCTTAGACTTCAGGCTTCTCATACTCTCGTTTTTAATTCCTTATTTACCACCCTTAAGGCAATATTTATTTTATTTATTTTATTTACATTATCATCACTTACAGTATCATTACAGGAGTTAAACCTAAGGCGATGCAGAATATACTATTATTCTCGAAAAAACATTTTTTTTTTCATATTGACGAAAAAGTTATTTATCATCAGGCATCCGGTAGTTCATATCAAAGAACTGAGCCGTCAGCCGAAGTTAACGAAAAAAAAAACAGTGTACATAAGTACATATTATTATGTATCTGTCTACTTAAGTGTAACACAAGCTTTATTTACTTTGGAACTAGGTCATTTAGTGTTAAGTGTCCAGTAACATTGATTATTTTTTAGTTCTATTTAGAAACTTAATACAACAGTGGCAATATTTGGCACAGAAGCAGACCGGAGTCCCCCAGTCCGCCGACAGCGCTGCAGCGTAAAATCGACTACAGGGAAAAGATCAGCGACACCAGTCTCTTTGCCGAGCTGGTCAAAGACAAGCACAAGCGGGCCAAGGTCAGTATCACAATCATTGGTATAGTTCGCTTGGTAACCCAGGTAACCGTTCGCAACCTAACGGGTAATTGAGTTTCTCAACTGGCGAAGATAGTAGCCAACCAACGTGTATGACGTACATTACAAGCTGAACCTGTAGCATTAGTGCATTATGCATGCCTTCCACAGATATAGATTACATTAGATAACGCAAACGCTTCAATCTGTATGAAAACCAACCGTGTCACTTTTTTATATGTACTGTGATTGAAAATACAAACTGAAATATAGATGCACAGAAAAAACCGAAAATAAGACCATCACTCGGGAATCGAACCCAGGTCCTCGGTAATCCGTACCGCGTGCTATACCGCTACACCACTGATGGTCATGTACTGTGATGTCTCAAGAGCAAATTAACGATGCGAATTCCCCGATGTCCGCGCAAAATCGATTCAAACGCGCCGCCCGCCCGCGCCGCACTAGTCATGATTAGTCAATTAGCGGTCAGTTTTTGTATGGGGCCAACCCCGACGAATCGTCGGGGTTAGGTCACGCGAAGTAGATGCATTCGCGTAATCTAGTGTAATCTATATCTGTGATGCCTTCGCATGTATAATATTAGTAAGGATTAATAAGGATTAGAAAGTTACTGGTCATGGTCACTTGACAGTAAGTCATTTCATTTGATTTCCTATTTAGATCATTGAAGAACTTGCATACAACTTGCATACATCGCAGGCTTTTGGGACAATGAAATAAGTTGATCCGACAAATACTGCAATGTAGTGAAATTTGCATGCAAGTTCTTGAATAGTCTAAATGGGGCTTCATACCAATTAATCACTTGACACTTGCACCTCTCATGCACTTGCTATTTAACCAAATGTAAACAGCCATTGACCTGCCCCAACAAGATTGGAAAACACTAGAAGGTTTCATGCATTCAAAGTGCTTCATAAATAAAACTGGACCAAAGAACAATTCTACGCAGTGGCGTAGCTTGGTGGACAAATGCCCCGGTGCATAGAGAAAGAATCGGGCGCTCACCCCCTCCCCCTCTTTCCATGTAGCTATGTTGGCCTTCAAAACTAAACGATAACAAACAGCACATGCTTATCGAGGACGCTTGGCGTACGTGTTGAAAGTCTTAAATCAGGAGTTCTGTAATTGTTGATGTTCGTTTAAAAAACAAAAATTGTTGTGCTCACAAGTTTTTTTCTCTTTTTCTTTTATGCTCCTCTCTTTTCAAAGCTTAGGTTAGAGAGCCCGCTGAGCTCCGGGGCGGTGCACTGCGCCATCTGGCCATACGATAGCTACGCCACTGCTTCTACGATGCCAGTTTTAAGAATGTGGTATTGAGTTTTAGGATAGTCCAGTGATGGTCATTTACTATCAGTGGATCACAGTTAACTCGATTTACACGCAATGTCGAGTTAAAATCAGTCCCGAAGCTAGCTCATGTATGTTATTCGCATGTGAAATTTCAAGTAATGATTTCAGAAACTGCAAGAGATCTTAGATCAGAAGGAGGAGTCTCAAGGCGCTATATCGACGACCACATCGATCAACAACCCGGAGATCCTCACCATCGACGAGTTGTCTAATGCCACGACTGATAGCACGACACAGGTCAGTCTAACGCTTACAAAGTCTAGTCTAAACCTACAGGAAGCTATGGATAAACTTGAACTTGTCTGAAACTTATTCACTTTTCTGTAAGTGAAAGGTGTGTTTGTGATTAATAAAGTAGTCTCATACTAAGCGAAGACACTTTTCAACGAACAACAAATATTATAGATAATATGGTATTGAAATTACACCCATGCCTTGAGGTACATTCGTGTTCGTTCAGCAAACATGTGCCAATGTGCCTGTCGGGATTCAAACAATGAACCTCAAGCTTCATAATTAGGAATCAGTATTTAGCTATCCAGTCGTCCAAAATTTGATGGTAATGCTATTTGGCATTTAGTCGCGAAAATTTGGCGATCTAGATCCATCATCATATTCATCATAATGCTGTAGATGTCCACGAGCGGCGGTGATCACTTACCATCAGGTGACCCGGCAGCTCGTTTTCCACTTGTTCGATAAAAAAAAACATCATTATAATCAGCCGTAAGACGTCCGCTGTTAGAATTCGATCTCTCCCCCATAGACCTCCAGTTGCATCGGTTGGAAGCGGCTTGCTTAGAAACAAGAAAATTGTATTTTTAAAATTAGAATGAAGTGTTTAAAAATTGTTCATGTCTGAATATTTTCGACAGGTCCAATCCAAAGAAAACGGTGAGATGAACAAAGAGGAGAAGCAAGAAGAAGTAGACATCCCTAACATACCCCTGCCGTCGTCCGGGGACGAAGAGAAACCGCCGCCGATGCAGCCGCCGCCAGAGTTCGGGGCCTTCGACGTCTCTGAGCCTAAGGAGGCCAACGGGGAGGAGACTAGGAGCAACAACGGCTCGGAGGTACTTAACTTATACCAACTACTAGCAGCTACACCTGTGCCAGATGGGTTCGCAGTAGTTCCTTTGGCAGTACGGAAAAGGAGAATTTTTAGTGTGAAAAGAAAGTTGCTACTGAGGGTAATTCAACAGGGATGTCATTGCCCAGGGGATCTTGATCTTTTTTATATTGCGACACTTTTAACATGTGTTGATTTTTTTTCTTCCAAAAATATTTAAATCTTGATGTATGTCTTGTTTATGCCTTGGTTTGTAATTATAAGTTAAAGTTATTTTGTTTGGGTTATTGTTTTGTGGCTGCTACACTGTTTAAATCTTAAAATTGTATTGAATCTTATTAGTAATGTGATTCTTGATTATCTTTTAAAAAGTAAGAGTTAGGTTAATCTTGAAGAAATTAACTTCATTTGACTTGTACTCAAAGGATAAGTTACTGTGAATAGATGTGTTTACTAAGATTTCAGTAAATGAGTGCTGTATGGGTTTGGTTTTTTATGTTCACCATAATAATGGACTTTAGTTAGTTAAACGAAATAGTTTCATTCACATTGGTCATGTCCAGGTCGGATCCAGACTCTCTAAATCTTATCTTTCGACATATGGATATGTAAATGTTGTTTGTGTGTGGCGCAGGCGGCGCCGACGCCGCCGGTGCCGCCGGTGCCTCCCGCGCCGCCCGCGGGCGCGCCGCCTCCGCCGCTGCCCAAGCTGAGCGTTAGCGTCGTCGACAGCGTCTACTACAACAGCCAGCAGCCGCCGCCGCCCAAGCCCAAGAGTCTCACCAAGCTGCCCATGCCGCCCAATACGCAGGTGCCCGCCCTACATACATACATCGTGTTTTTACAGATGACTCTATTCATTGATAGATACTACTGGTAATTAACTTTTTGGCCGAAACGATGAACAGTACATTAAGGTGGGTCTACGCTACGAACCGAGCACGAGCGAAGCACGAGCGGAGCCGTTCCCGGCTTCGTCGTTCGCGGCGTCAAGTGTGGACACTGGACACGTCCACGAGCGCACTGCGAGCGCGAAGCATATCCCTTTGTGTTCGTCAAAAAACCGACAACTGGCGGAACGCAGCCGAAAACGAACGAAACGCTCGCAGCGCGCTCGTTCGAGGCTTGTAAGTCGGTCCACATTGGACGAATTGTGTTCGGCTCGTGCTTCGCTCGTGCTCGGTTCTTCTAGCGTAGACCCACCTATTATTATAATAAATTAAAGCTCATATCGTAGAATTCACCGACTTGACCAGTGACGTTGACGAGACACATTATAGAGACATAAAAAAAAATAGTTTTTTTTTTACCTTTATTTACTATAGGTAGAGTCATTCACGATAACGCGTGCCATGGTTCTTATTACAATGTCATTAATGTCTAATTTTGACAAAGTCACGCGTCTTCGTGGTATAATACAGACTTTAAAAACGCGTCACAAATTTAGACACTTTTACACTGTTTTATGTCACATAATTAATTATCTTTATTCTTGACTATCTTTTAAACAATAAGAGTAAAGCCACTAGTGTCTTGTAGAAATTGACTTGTTGAATGTTCCTATAAAGTTAACGGAAATGACATACTTCTTTACTCCACCCCACTGCGCGGGCACTGGCCTAATTTCATAATTCTCACGGTTGTTCGTTGACACGTAGTTCTAAAGCAGTTGTCACTCCAAAATGTACTAAGGCGATAGTCAGTTGGTTGGTCAATTAAGTATCAAAGTTCAAAAATTCAAAGCAGCAAGCCGCAAAGGTCTCTTTCACATGTATTTTTTTTTACACTACCAGTGCGCTCTCGGGGAGACCCGTCTTTGCCAAGAAGAATGCGCCGCAAGAAACTTAATAGTTTTTTTTTTTTTTTCAAAATAAACTAAAATAATTACAAACAAAATACATATAAATTAGTGTAAAGTTAAAGTAAAAATTACATTTAAAAAAAACCGGCCAAGAGCGTGTCGAACACGCCCAAAATAGGGTTCCGTAGCCATTACAAAAAAAAATAAGTAATAACTTTTCTAAGGATTTCGTACTTTATACGAAATCTTCCAAGTTTAGGTATATTTTATACCTTAGGCTGCTATTTACTCATAAACTACTAATAAATTCTCATGCAAACTTAGCCGTTACAGTTTTCTTTGAAAGTTTGATATACTTACTACCATCCTAATTTTTTTTTAATTTTTCCACCCACCGGTTTACATTTTAGAGGGGGGGGGGGGGGCGCTCGATTTTTATGAAAATCTGCACTTTAAAGTTGAATATTTCGCAAACAAATCACTGAATCGAAAAATCGTTTTTAGCAACCCATGATTTTAACAGACCTATCCAACGATACCCCACACTATAGGGTTAGATGAGAAAAAAAAACACCCCCAATTTACGTCTATGGGAGGTACCCTAAAAAAAATTTTTTTTTTTTTAATTTTAAATTGTACTATTTTGTCGGCATAGTTAACTTGTATATTCGTGCAAAATTACAGCTTTCTAGCATTGATAGTCCCTGAGCAAAGCCGCGGACGGACAGACAGACAGACATGGCGAAACTATAAGGGTTCCGTTTTTGCCATTTTGGCTCCGGAACCCTAATTACAGGGAGCATGCATCTGCAAACGAGTCTGTCGAATCTGTTCCGTAGAAACTACTAGGTGGTGGTGATCTGTGGTGGCATTTTTGCTTATTTTCTCTATGTATATTTCAGGTTGAAGACATAAAAACCTTAGCGAACGAGAGCCCGCTCAGTACGCCGTCGCCGAGTCCCGTTAAGAAGCCGGAAAAACCAAAGAAGACTGGTATCATGAACTTGCCCATGCCGCCTGGTTAGTTAATAACTTAACTATAAAATAAAGTGTGTATTTATAACTTGCGAGAGGAAATAAACGGCCCCGCTGTGAGCGATTCGATCATAACGATCTATCGTTCAGACTTTTTTTTACGATAGGAAAATGAGATATGCATACGACATCGCACATCTCTGGTGGAAGCGCAGCCTAACGATTCAGTGTTAGTAATTTGGTGTTTTAATTTGGTTACGTAATACAGTGTATTTTGCTACTGAGCTGATTGTAATGTTTCGTTTTGTAGTGATTCCCGGTTCGGAGGAGCTGAGCGGCGACGAGTTGGACGGGTCCACGCCGCCGCCGACGTCGCGCGCCGAACAGTACTCCCACGTGTTCAACTCGCGTAAAATTGGAAAAGAGAGTGTATGTACAAAGATTTAATTATTAATTTATTTTGATATGGTTGATTTCTTTCTTTGGCGCACTTTTTATGTGGGTTTCGGTCAAGGTTGTATTTTGCCACTTCTAGTGGCTTCCAATTTTATATACTTATAAGGTGATTTAGGAGACGTGAGCAGCATCGACCCCACCTGATTCAGTTAGTTAAGGCTACTGTATCGTGCCAGTATTAGTGAGATTAACTTTTTTTTATGTTGAATACAAAATGTATTGAAATCATTGACTTGTTTTACTTAAATAATTGTGAATGATCCATTATCAATTACTCAAGGTGTAGGGTTGGCCCTGCTCACGTCTCCCGAATCAACCTGTATGTAGCTTAGATGACAATGCAAGTACAAGCTCCAACATAACTTGTGCTAAAAATTAAACTTTCAGAAACTTGTTGCAAATGAGTAATAACTCCCCATTTTCAGATGTTTCGTTCTGTCTACAAGACATACCAATTACCAATGAACTAAAATAATTTATTTGCTCACCCGCGACCTTAAACGATCACAATTTCAACCTCAAACAAGTCCACGAATCACTTGCTTCATAAACATAAATGTCAATGTATGTCACAGCACGCAACGCACGGGCACGGCACAGAGTACGTAGGGTGACACTTTTTCCTGGCCCTGATAATACCGGGATGGAAATACCGACCCTGTTTTTCTTGTACACGCCCATAGAAGCTCCTTAAGTTTATGCAAGATATGCGTGTTCCTCCACCTCCACACTGCAAGAACACACACAAATCCACAAATCACACAAACCCATCTATCACCACCACCACACTACATTGACGCGTTTCGAACTCAACCAGGGCTCTAACATCTGGTAGCATGGTGTACAGTTGTGGGGGTGAGCAAAGAAATTCTTTTAGTTCATTGATATGGACCTTCGCAAAGTAACGCCTGATTCAATAAATTACAAGATATACCTCTAATATTAGAAGTATGTGCATTGTATTGTATATCTGTTTATTAATTGGTATTCCAGATGTCTAAGCTGAAGAGGCCGCGGATACTGAAGCGGCGCGGCTCCAAAGTGGTCCCCGTGGCCACGCCCACGCACCACGCCAAGGACTGGGGGGAGAAGTGCGTCGACGGCTTCCAAGTGCGTACAAAAAAAGATATATAACTCAAATATATATAATTTCAAAGATATATAAAGGCCACTTCCACGGTCCTGGGAAAAATGTAAAAACTAGTCCTGTGTTGGAATTGACAGTTAAATTTTACGTTAACTTAACCATGAGTTAGCAGTGAACCAGTTAACAAGTTCACTCTTGTCTGCACAAGCCCGGTTGAGTCTTATTTCCTATTAAAGTCTAATTATACGACCAATCAATGAGCGTGTCGTGCGCTCATTAGTTAATTAAAATTAAGTGCGTTAAAAACTTTTATGGCGTGAAAAACATAATAAGCTGTCATAGTTAAAAAAAAAAATTGTTTTTTAGGTTATAACTCAAATTGGCGAAGGCACGTATGGCCAAGTCTACAAAGCGCGAGACAAAAACACAAACCAGCTGGTGGCGCTGAAGAAAGTGCGGTTAGAGAACGAGAAGGAAGGGTTCCCGATCACCGCCGTGCGCGAGATCAAGATATTGCGCCAGTTGAACCACAAGAACATCGTCAATTTGAGGGAGATTGTCACGGACAAACAAGACGCGCTGGACTTTAGGAAGGTATGCCACTGTTGTATCATTTTTTTTAGAACTTCCACTAGCCAGACTTTTTCCTTCAGACTTTAAGGGGGTTCAGCAGTCGCGTGGGTGCAGGGCTTGGTTTGGCGCGTCGTGCTTGGTTCATGTCATTTAATATAGAAGCGCTGTACACGTATTATAAAATTAAGTCTGAATACATCAGCAGATGCGTAGATTTGAGTAGGTACACCTCTGTACTGCTGTAATAAGAAATACGTTTCATTGGCATTCGCTGCAATGATACAATCTTCTTGTTCTGCCGTGGACGTTTGAAACAGACTGCAGTATTGTTGTGGCAGCTGCGAATGTGACCCAAACTATTTGTATGGACACTATCGATCCTTATTTGTGTATAATTGTTTATTGTTATGTAATGTGCAAAAATCTGCCAAAGGACCAGTTAATAATATGATGACAATATGTGGTTTTGGGAGATAAATTTCTCAACTAACAACTTTTATATAATTTCAGGACAAGGGTTCCTTCTACCTGGTGTTCGAATATATGGACCATGATCTCATGGGGCTCTTGGAGTCCAAGATGGTTGACTTCACGGAGTCGCACAACGCTTCCATCATGAGGCAGTTGCTCGACGGCCTCGCGTACTGCCATCGCAAGAACTTCCTCCATCGCGATATCAAATGTAGTAATATATTGATGAACAACAAGTGAGTGTGTGTTGGTTTTGTTTGTGTTATTTTTGGCCTGATTTGATATGGCTTTCAATATAGTTGATCTGAGAAAGAGAGGTTAATGAGGAAAGCGTTCAAAGACACTGGTGATGGTGAAATCAGACATGTGACATTAGTTATATGAATATTTAAATTAGTAACTGATCTGAGAATTATATTAGAGTAGTGGCCAAATGGAATGGCAGTAAACTACACTTTTTACATATAAAGAAAATACTTATCACTAATCGCACACATTCCCCCCGACGTCCACATTCGCCGTACCGGCTCGGGTGGCTATATGAACGTTGCGGGAGGAATGGCTCGTTTTATGCTTTTGCTGTACGATCCACTATTGTTCATGTGTCATAAGTCACCCGACCCCCTGTCCCCTTAAATATGTGACATTGTTTATGGATAACTTCGAGGGAGTGTTTGCATAGGCGTGCATTGTGGCAATTCCAGGGCAGGCAGCGCCTGCTGTACTGCGGCGCGAGTTAGCGCTGCCTGCCCTGGAATTGACCAAATGAACGCCACTATGTTTGTCATCAGTATAAATGCTTACTTGTACACTTCAGAGGCGAAGTGAAGCTCGGCGACTTCGGTCTGGCCCGGCTGTGGTCCGCCGAGGACCGGCAGCGTCCGTACACCAACAAGGTGATCACGCTGTGGTACCGGCCGCCCGAGCTGCTGCTGGGCGAGGAGCGCTACGGGCCCGCCGTCGACGTCTGGTCCATGGGCTGCATACTGGGGGAGCTGTTCCTCAAGCACCCAGTGTTTCAGGTACGACAGTACGACACGTATACCACAAGGCGCATAAGTGTAGCGCTCAAAATTAAAAGCTTATTTTTTGTATATTTTTTACATGATTTACAGACGAGGTGAGCGAGGTTAATATTATTTTCTCAAAAATATCCGTAAAAAATGAAATTGTTTACATATCAGAAGCGGAAGTGCATAGTTTATGGTCGGAAAATAAAAAAGTTCATAAAATATTACAGGCTAGATATACTCGACAACAATGTCGCTTATAAATTTAATTATTGCAGAGTCTCAAACGATAAGACGATAAGGCTCCGTTTCCACCAGAGATGTGCGAGGAACGTTGTTTATCATAAACCAATAGCAATGCTTCATTTACTTACTTACTCAGCTGTTTCAATTAGAGATGTGCTGTGCGAGGATAAGTGTATGAAGCTTTTCTATTGGTTCATGGAAAACACATTCCTTACAACACATCTTCGCACATCTTTAAGTATAAGTCCAGCCATAGTGTAGGATATTTAGTAGTAGTAGGAAGTAGGATTAGTCGGATTTATTTATTGACTCGGGGATTTTTAAGCATTTATACACCCTGACAGGATAAAGATACACTTTTCAACCAGCGAGAACGAGCCAGGACCTTTTATAACAGCATCTATGCAAGGGTTAAGGAATAAGTTCGCTTTCGTACATCTTTTTTTCTTGTTAACAGTTATTTAAAAAAAAATTATGTACAATAAATAGCTATACAATACAATACAATACAATGTTTTTTCGCGTATGTGTTATTGCTGTTTTAAATAAATGTTTATCTTTCTTTTAATACTGACCGGAACCCACGCATTGCAGGCTAACGTGGAGATGATGCAGCTGGACATGATATCCCGCGTGTGCGGCACGCCGGTGCCGGGCGTGTGGCCCAACGTGGTCAACCTTCCGCTGTGGCACACCCTCCGCCCCAAACGGTTCCACAAGCGCTGCGTACGCGAGCAGTTCGCTTTCATGCCGGCGCCCGCGCTCAGTCTGCTCGACCGCATGCTGGAGTTAGATCCTGACAAGAGGGTCACGGCTGAAGACGCGTTGAAAAGCCCCTGGCTGAAAAATGTCGTGCCAGACCAGTGAGTGTTTTGAGACGTTGCCTTAAAAAACTTTGCTTCAAAAAGTACGTAAGTAAGAGCTGGCACGAAAGGATTGAACGAAAGTAATGACTAATGACACTTAGATATTTTTGTATTAAAGTGACATTCTTGTTAGAATGGTGGAAATTATAATATATTTATAAACGTATGGTAGGCATCTAAAGATTAAAATATTGTATCGGTTCTATCAAGTAGTAACATTGTCGTGTAACGTTACAGGATGCCGGCACCGGAGCTGCCAACGTGGCAGGACTGCCACGAGCTATGGTCCAAGCAGCGGCGGCGGCAACAACGCGAGCAGGACCAAGGCAAACGGTTCGAGCCCGAAAACAAAGAGGCCTTCAAACAGAACGACTCGTCCAATCAGTCCGACGCCAGCTTCAAGAGCGAACCCTACAAGACGGACGGCTTCAAGCCGGCCGAGCCCGCGCAAGAAACCGCCACCCAAGTCAAATAGTACACGCAGTGCCAATACGGGCGATACGGTTGAGTGTGCTAAACTAAAAAGGTGCTTTAGAACAATTGTGATTTTGTGTATGTGACAGATTTGTGCGTGACTTAGTGCTGTGAGACTAAAGTGGGATTGTTCGCGCCCCGTTCGAGACGCGATTTGTGTTCAAAGAGTTTGTCGCGCTGTAATTGTTGGTGCCTCGACGCGAGGTTGCTTTTGACTGGCACGCGACTAGCACAACCCACTGTGGCAGTTACAAGCGCGTGCCTTTTGTTATGTTAAGCGCAATATGAAAAAGGAACGCTTGGTGATAAATCTTAGAAGCTTGCAGAGGGTTTTGCTAGCTGTGTACAACTTAGATTTATGTCTTTGGTCCCAATAACATAGGCGTTCGAAATTATTATCAAGTACCAAAATTGTCTTAATATTTACCAAAGTACCATGGCGGTTTATTGAAACAGAGCCACGACGTAAAAATGTCGCAAATCGTGCATTATGTAAATACTATATACTGAAAGTATATGATTTATCAAAGTTAAACGTGAATCCTCATTGTTTTACTTGCTAACTCTTAGTACGCAAAATTTACATGTATAAATGATTGATGTACCAGTTGGAAAGACGTTTTCTTATAATTCTGTGATTGTTTTATTCGACGGATATCGGAATTGACGCCGCCGCGGGCGCCGGGCCTGCGTATCTTCAGTAGGTTTAATTTAGAATATGAATAAAGGTCCTCGTATAATAAATTAGTTTTATTTTTGTTACACAGGACCCCGGACCCAAAATTTAGAACGCATTTATAATATATATGTAAGTAATATGTATATTGATGCAATACGCGTATGATTTTTTAGGGATAGCTGTAATAGATAATAACAAAAATGTTACTGGTCAAAATTCAAAACTTGTCTCTCGCTGATTAGTGTAAATTTAACGAAATTTGATAACTTGGCGATTGTATTATTTTTATAAGAAACTGTAAATAGCGCTTGGTTAGGTTTCGTTTATATTTCGAAGTGAATATTAGTTGTAAATTATCACAAACAATAACTGTATTTCCATTTGTACCCAAATCTTCCATGAATTGTCAATGAATTAATAAAACTGCTCTTGCATTTGGCGCGAATCTACACATTGTGTGCTTGTTATTGTTTTTGTATGTTTTACTTTCGAAGTCAATTACAACTTCCGAATCAATGATCTAATAATTTTGTTGCGCAAATTCGCTTGTAGAGTACTAATTTAATAACCAACATCTAAGGTCTCACCCCCCACGGTAATGAATATGTATATATATGATCATTTTTAAGTTGGACATGCTGTATTCACGCCGGTATCTCGCAACTAGACGTCCCTCAGGGCTTGCTAGCATTGGCATGTGTATATTGAAAAAGGAATTATTGGATCATTGTTTAGAATAGTTTATTTTTGCCTACTGCAGGCTGATTCTAGCGCTTTTAATTGCTGCCTAGATTTTTCGCTTCATGTTTTCATTCCTATAAATAGAGAAAGAAAGAAAATAATTTATTTATAAATAGCTTTACACACTATTGTTTTTTCTGTTATTGCCGAATATATGAAACGGGAGTGCTTATTGATCATGAAGGATATTTATACTATTTTACAGTCGTCACAGTATAAGAAACCCGCCGATCGTCATTAAATAAATATGAATTTCCGTGCCTACTGTCTAACTATAGGATGCAAATACGCATACAGATATAGTAAATAGTGTATTTTCATCGGGAAAACTCGGGTGTCAGTGGTGAAGGAGCGACAATTTCATATCCATTAATATGGAACATTGTTAATAATAAAATTATTATTTACTGTCCAATATCAAAACGGGTGTACGATGGGTATTGAACCTAATTGAGAGAGCGCGATAAATACGATTTTTTTCGGTAAAATACGATGGCAAACCATTATACAATAAATATGTAACCAGCCTTTACTTATCGGTACATAGCTCAATAATTTAAGTAAAAAAAACTAAACAAAACTACACCAAAACGTCTATGCTACAGAATAAAATTGGATAGATAAATATCCATGGCAGTTTTATTCCTTGTGACAATAATGTGATGACAAAAGACCTAGAATCAGCCTCGTGCTTTGTTAAGACTAAGCCCTGTACCATATAGCTGTAAGACATTTTGCCCTATTTTTAAAATAATCCGGAGTTTGGGGGACACACATCGCGTCTGTTTTTGTACATGTTTTGTAAATTGTATGATTGTTTGGGCTTTATTGATATTGAGAGAAAGCGTTCATGTTGATTGTTTGTTTTAGTAAATGGTGTACAGATGCCGAAAGATATTCAAACTGTATAATCCTGTAGCGGGGCGGACAGTATATTTTGAGTTTAAAGGATTTAAAACTTCGATTAAAATCAAAATAAGCGGGGTAGCGAACGAAAATACATTGTCTTCACCGGGTCGTTACAGTCCCGTTACTTAGAATTTTAATTTATTTATATGTTTTGAGAAATATCGTACAAGTTACGGTATATTGGCGTCATCGAGCGATCACTTGTAATTCAATGTGCCAGCAGTTTCGCGATGTAACTAAACTGACGATAATAAATTGAATCAGGCGTTACTTTGCGGAGGTCCATATCAATGGTTAGGGCTCATAATGTCCCACTCGCAAAATGTCCCTTTGTCCCTTTCGCAAAAGGTCCCTTTTATAAATGTCCCATTCTCAAAACGACCTCTGCAAAATGTCCCGTTCTCAAAATGTCCCGTCACATAATTTACGTCCCGTTCTCAAAATGTTCCGTCACATAAATTACGTCCCGTTCGCAAAACGTCCTTTTCGCAAAACGTCCCGTTCGCAAAACGTCTATTCCGCAAAATGTCCTTCCTTTCAATCCATGAGAGAGCCTAATTTCTTTATTTAAACAAAAATTTTGCAGGCGGGACATTTTGCGAAAGGGACATTTTGCGAACGGGACATTTAGCTAATGTGACATTTTGCAGACGGAACGTTTTGCGAAAGGGGCTTTTTCAGAAGGGCCATTTTGCGAAAACAATGAGACGTTTAGAGAAAGGGACGTAATGGGAATGGGGTATTTTGCATAAGGGACCATTTGCGAGAGGGACGTAATTTTGGTGGTGGGACATTTTGCGAGTGGGACATTATGAGCCCTAACCAAATCAATGAACTAAAAACATAGTTGGGTCAATCACCTTTTCTGTGTTGTTATTCTATCCCGAAACTCAGAGGATATCAGTGATGTATTTGCTTAAGGGGCTCCTAGACGGGCCATATTCACTGCAATATGTGGCCGGCAACTATTGGTATCCCTGTCTAACATGTGAGTAAGAGAGGGACACCAATAGTTGCCGGCCACAAATTGCAGTGAAAATATGGCCCGTCTAGGAGCCCCTTTAGAAAAATGTTTGCAGTGTATACAACTAGGATGCTGAGGAGATGAGCCACGAAAGAAATGCCTTAAAACTCACTTTTAGTGGATTGAAAATCATTCTTTTAAGAAGTGACCCAGGAAACGTTACCAAACACACTAAACAGTTGATTGACCCAGTAACATAGACGTAGCTATCCTAGCGTGTGAGCAAAGTAATCGATTTCAGTTCATTGAACTCATGTTTTCCGCCGTGTGAGTAAAGCTTTATCTAACGTCACGATTTAATGGCTCTGTTAATAAGTGCAACGTTAGCATAAAATGAATCATTAATTCCAATTTTGATGGTAAAAATAAAGTTAATATATTTATCTTACCAAATTTCAAAGTTTACTTTAATACCTAGGTTTTATGATACAAATTCTATCGCAATAAAGTGAAAAGTGCCGTGGTTAAGGCGTGTAAATGGAACATGATTTTAGTATGAAATCAAATGTAACCGAAATTACGTAATGTAGCACGCGGTTTGCACGGAGCGGGTAGACGCGTGTTGAAAAATCTATCGCGCCAGCTGTCGTAGGCCCTTAACGGCTCAAAAAACACAGTGAGTTCTAATGCAAATGTAATGTGTCATACTTGTATACGATAGTAATTAATGTATTCACCGTGCATTTTTCATGTTCTCTAAATAGCGCGCTATACTTCGTTTTTTTAGCATTAGAAAAAAGGTAAACAATCTTGACGAGTCTTTATTGAAAAACGTTTTTAAAAAAACAGTAACTTTTTCTTATGCTACCAAAAGCATGTATGATCATACTAGCTTTTGCCCGCGGCTCCGCCCGCGTGGTATTCGGTTATCGCCCGCTGTTCCCTCGGTAACTGTGCATTTTTCCGGGATAAAAAGTAGCCTATGTCACTCTCGGGCCCATAAACTATCTCTATGCCAAAAATCACGTCGATCTGTCGTTCCGTTACGGCGTGAAAGACGGACAAACATACAAACACACTTTCGCATTTATAATATTAGTAGGGATTTCCTTGCTAATTGTTACATATTAGCTGTGACTTATTTATTAAAAGTGTTTTTCAATAAAAAGACGCGTCAAGATCGTTCTTCTTTCTAATGCTAAAAAAACGAAGTATAGTGTTTGCACAAAAGCAAACAGCGTCTCGGTTGCCATCCCGTTCTATTCATGCTGTGATAGGCGTGTGGGTACATCTGTGACATTTTACGAGTTGTATGAGTTTAGTGAAACTTTCTTAGCTAAAGCAGGCAATTATTTATTTATACATTTCAAGCGTCGCTTAGTTTGGTAATTATGTGATGTTTTCTCAAATAGATTTTTTACCTATTTTGTAAGACTGAAAATTGTGAGGATGTTTATCACTGAAACTCTGGATTGTTATCACATACTGTATAAATGTAACATTTTTTTAATAAAATTGAATGAAATGTTTCATGTTTGTTTAAATTTTACATTGAGAATTGGGGTAAAAAATATTATACTTGCTCCTATTTCACCACTCAATTTTATGTGACGGATATCTGTGATGCTGTCTCTGTTTGCTGTGTCTGAACAAACAGAGACGGCATGACACTTGTCTGTCAAATTAAATTTATCAATGAGTGGTGAAACAGACGCTTAGTCTCAGTTAGATTATCAGAAAAATATCGGACACTTATTGTACCTTTGGTCAATGAATCAAAATATGGTAAAAAAAGATGAAAGGCATCAAAGTTCGGAAATGGAAGTCCGTGACGTCACACCGTGCTAAAAAGCGTTGCACGGCGTTACGTCACGCGGAACTTTAACTGGCTACATCTTCATCATTTTTTGTTTGATTTAAATGATAAAAGATAAAAAGTATGTTCAACTTTTTTTGATAATGTTACTGACTAATTAGGATTTTTAACCTTTTCGCCGCCACGTCAAATACAAAAGAATTTACGCCAGGCTTCTATATGGCAATGCCTAAAATTGAACCTTAACACAATTGAACGAAGGTTGCTTTTGCATTGAAGTTATGGACGTATATATAGGTCGTCAGCGTGGTACCTGCGCTGCGTATATATGAGTCGTTGGCGTTGAAAAGGTTAAGGAACCCAGCCTAGGAGCTAATAATGCACATTCTTTATACTTACGTTTCTTGTTGCCGCTGTAGTCGGCTGGTACAGTTAAGGGCAAAGATATCGACACGGCCAAAGTTACAAAAATATGTATACACGACTAAATGCACTTAACATTAAGGCCGTGTGTACATATTTTTGCAACTTTGGCCATATAGATATCTTTGCCCTTGACTGTATAAATTTAATATCTAATTTAATTTGAATAAGTTCGAGTCAAAGGTAATAAAACGATAGGTTATCAAAATACATTTATTCTCATAATCGACTATTAAGGAACTGGCTTACATCTGAAAGGCACATGTTGCCCGCAATCATTTAGCTAAGGCTAAACAGACAACCCTACACCCAGCACGGTACAGCTAGAACTATGTTAAACCAACGGTCAAAATGCCATTGATACAAGTCAAGATACGACATTGCCTAGTTACATCTGATCACGAAGAGAAAACATTGTGATTTTGAGTTTATGGTCTACTCTTGAGCAGAAGTTGCTTAGTTTGCTAAATATCCAATTAAAGTTGTGTACCGTGATGTGAGTAGAGATGTGTGCATACTTTAATTTAATATATTTTTTTACTGGTGCTTGAAAAATTTAAGTGCCAGCGTAAAACTGTCTTTAAAAAATATATAACAAAAACTTCATTATGCACCTTCGATTCAGCTTACAAATTTCTCGATTTGAACATTACAAAATGTGTCATAATAGTAAGTATTTCTTTTTGTTTACTTAGTGGTCGTGTGTTCGTCAAAACCCATGGGCAATCTCTGTTTCAAGTGGTTCTGCTTTGTTCTTACACCTTCAACGCGGAAGGAGTTGCTAATCTTTAAAAATAATCTTTAACTTCTTTGTTTATTAATTGTAAATAGGGCAATGGGGGGAGCATTGGTGGTTTGACCTATCGCCTCTCAAGCAGAGGATCATGGGTTCAAACCCCGACTCGCACCTCTGCTTTTCGAAATTCATGTGCAAAATTACATTTGAAAATTACCACGAGCTTTACGGTGAAAGAAAACATCGTGAAGCAATTCAATGGTGAGTGGTAAGTTCCCAATCCGCACTGGGCCCGCGTGGAAACTACGGCCCAAGCCCTCTGATTCTGAGAGGAGGCCTGTGCCCGGCATAGGGACGTGTATAGGCTGGGATGAGGGTAATTGATTGAAACAAACTGACAGCCCCAACACAGATTGCCGATGGTTATTTGGATACATTGGGTTATGGAAGAAGATTATCGGTTATATATATATATATATTGTCATTTTCTGACACATTTTGTATTTAACTACCCTTACGTACCTAGTTTATGGCATACAAAAAGTTAACTTAAGTACTTTGTACGTATTTATAATATTATCTCACTATTCAATATAAATATTTTATACACATGGTGATGGAACATATAAAAACAATAAACAAAATAATAATTCATTTGAAAATGAAAAACAATCAAAAAATATAAAACACGATGCAGTTTTAACTCTTAATACAAAAACAAATAAATCGTTGTATTCTATGAAAGAATTCAATAAAATAAAAAAATATCAAAATAAATGTGCCCGCTTTTATTTGGTTATTCCATTGAACAGTTTGATTTTAAAAATCGTATAAAACATTTGTATCTCGGCATCGTGCATGACTATTAGTAACAAAGTATAATAAAAATAAATTACAAATTGGAAAAATATTGATGTATAAATAAAAGGCTGTTTCCTTGTCTTAAATACTGGTCGGTGCGTCTATGGCGTGGCCACCTGTTAACGAAAACATGCGAATTAATCATTAGTATTTAATATGAATCCACCTATTTTTATTTATTTCTAAGGAAACTATTGGCGTATGCAAGTGATTCGATGTCCATATTGGTCGGATTCTCAGTGATCAAGTTAATAATATGACACCTCTGGCGCGTAAAACCAAGGCTTCAAATCCTGTCCGGCAATCCGATTTTTTTTTAGTTTTAATAACCTTAAATAAGTTTTTTACATGAAATTAAATCAATAACAGATACATATCACATACAGCCTAAGTTGATTTATATATATCGTAAGATAGGACTTAAAAGAGTGCCGGGATACGACCCTGACATGATCAATGTGGGCATAATAAGTGGGATTCGGGCAGAGAATGAAACTATTTTGAAGAACTAACAAAAGTCCACTGACTGTGGTCAAGATAAAACCAAACAATACGACAAACTGACAATTGACGATCGCTTTTCCCGCGTCCAGATCTCTGGCTCTGTCAAGCGCGCCACGCATGGCAAAACTGGCGTTTCGTAAGAGCTATACTTAATGCCAATCCTTAATAAATCACACATAGTAATGACCATACAAGGACCATACTCATAATCTATATATATATAAAAGAAGAAACTGACTGACTGACTGACTTATAGATCAACGCACAGCCCAAACCACTGGGGCTAGAAACTTGAAATTTGGAATATATGTTCCTTACTAGATGTAAACGCGCACTAAGAAAGGATTTTTCGAAATTCCCACGGGATAGGGAAATATCTAAACTTTTTTCGCTTCTTTGTTTGTAGTCGAATCTCTGAAACTATTGAGCCGATATTAAAAATTCTTTCACCGTTAGTTAGCTACACTATCCTTGATTGACATAGATTACTTTTTATCCGGGATAATGCAAAATTCCCGCGGGATAGAAATAAATAAATAAAATTTCGGAGCTGATTTAAAAAAATCTTACATATTATATGTAATATGACTATACCAAATGACAAAGGCTTTTTTCTTCGGGAAATATTAAATTCCCATGGGATAGAAAAAACTGAATGCAACTTCGGGATGATTTTAAAAATCTTTCACCAATAGAAAGCTACACTATTCCTCATTAGTATAGACTACTCTTCTTCGGGAAAATGCAAATTTCCGCGGGATAGAAATAAGTGAATTCAACTTCGGGTCTGATTTTAGAAGTTCTTTCAACAAAAAGTAAGCTACAGTATTCTGATTGACATAGGATACGTTTTTCTGGGAAAATGAAAAATTCCCGCGGAATAGAAATAAGTAAATTCAACTTTGGCACTGCTTTTAAAATTCTTTCATATGATATAATATGACTATCCTCGATTGACATAGTCCACTTTTTTTTTCGGAAAAATCCAAAATTCCCATGGGATAGAAAAAACTGAATTCAACTTCAGAGCTGATTTTAAAAATTCTTCCACTAATATAAAGCTACACTATTGCTGATGGTATAGATTACTCTTCTTTGGGAAAATGCAAAATTCCCGCAGGATAGGTACTAGAAGTAAGTAAGACAATTAATTCGGAGCTGATTTTAAAATTCTTTCACTAATAGTAATCTGCAGTATCTTTGATTGACATAATCTGATTTCTACAGAAGAATGCAAATTCCCGCAGGGAATCGAAA